>NC_133127.1:171717450-172020480 GCF_048418815.1 Hemitrygon akajei | reverse complement strand
ATTAATGGCAAGGCTCTTGGTAGTGTGGAGGATCAGAGGGATCTTGGGGTCCAAGTCCATAGGACACTCAAAGCAGCTGCGCAGGTTGACACAACACACACATAATGCTGGTAGAACGCAGCAGGCCAGGCAGCATCTATAAGGAGAAGCACTGTTGACGTTTTGGGCCAAGACCCTTCGTCAGGACTGTGGTGTGACTGTGGTTAAGAAGGTGTACCGTGTATTGGCTTTCATCAATAGTGGAATTGAATTTAAGAACCGAGAGATAATGCTGCAGCTATATAGGACCCTGGTCAGACCCCACTTGGAGTACTGTGCTCAGTTCTGGTCGCCTCACTACAGGAAGGATGTGAAAACCATAGAAAGGGTGCAGAGGAGATTTACAAGGATGTTGCCTGGATTGGGGAGCATGCCTTATGACAACAAGTTAAGTGAACTCGGCCTTTTGAACTCGAAGGGCCAAATGGCCTTCTCCTGCACCTATTTTCTATGTTTCTATGTAGTTATTTGAGTTACTATTGCCTTCCTGTCAGCTTGAACTAGTCTGGCCATTCTCTTCTGACCTTTATAATTAACAAGGCATTTTTAGCCACAGAACTGCTGCTCACTAGATTTTTTTTGTTTTTTGCCCAATTCTCTGTAAACTCTAGAGATTGCTGTGTGTGAAAATTTCAAAGATCAGCAGTTTTTGAGATACTCAAACCACCCCTTCTGGCAGAAACAATCAGCCCATGGACAAAGTCATTTCGATCATATTTCTTCTCCATTCTGATGTTTGGTCTGAACAACAACTGAACTTTTTGACCACGTCTGTATGCCTTCGTGTGTTGAGGTGCATGATGTTTGGCATGAGTCCCCAAATCATAAGAACTTTCTACAGGGACACGATTGAGAGCATCCTGACTGGCTGCATCACTGCCTGGTATGGGAACTGCGCCTCCCTCAATCGCCGGACTCTGCAGAGAGTGTTGTGGACAGCCCAGCGCATCTGTAGATGTGAACTTCCCACTGTTCAGGATACTTACAGAGACAGGTGCATAAAAAGGGCCCGAAGGATCATTGAGGACCCGAGTCACCCCAACCACAAACTGTTCCAGCTGCCACCATCTGGGAAACGGTACCATACCATAAAAGCCTGGACCAACAGGCTCCAGGACAGCTTCTTCCACCAAGCCATCAGACTGATTAATTCACACTGATGCACTATATTGCTATATTGACTGTCCTGTTGTACATACTATTTAATACAAATTACTATAAATTGCACATTGCACATTTAGACGAAGACATAATGTAAAGATTTTTACTTCACATGTATGTGAAGGATGTAAGAAATAAAGTAAATTCAGTTCAATTCAATTGCTGCCACATGATTGGCTGATTAGATATTTGTATTTGCAAGCAAGTGTACAGGTGAACCCAATAAAGTGGTTATTGAGTGTATATTGTACAGCCTCTTCTCAATGAATGAAATTTGCATCCCCCACACACTGCTTTTCTTCTTAGGATAAAAAAAATTAGCCATACATATTTATCAGCAAGAGCTTCTGAAATTCCTTAGGGTTCCACTGGAGCCAGCTTTGAATCAAAGCAGCCCTCTCCCAACAACAGAGACCTAATTACTATGTGTCAGCAACATTTGCAGTTTCTTTATTATCTTGTGAATGGCAGAACTTCCTTTCCTTTCTTCTTACTCTGTGGTTCCAAAGGGCATTAACATTGGTGACGATGGAAAAACAAATAAATGAAAATGCTCCATTTATTTCAAAAATCGTACAATAAGTACTAGAGAGCATGCACTTAGAACAAGAGCAGGTAAGTTCAAAGGAGAAAAGGAAATGTACAGGGCAAGGTTTTTTCACACATAGGATGGTGGGTGCCCAACATGCACTGCCAGGGGTATTAGTGGAGACAAATACAATAAAGACATTTAAGAGGTTCTCAGATAGCACTTGAATGTGTAGAGGATGAAGTGATACGAACATTGTGTTGGCAGAAGGGAGTAGTTTAGTTAGGCACTTAATTAAATTATTTTGGCAGAACATTATGGGCCATAGGGCCTGTTCCTATGTGGTATTGTTCTATGCTCTGTGGTAGTTAGAAATTGTTAAAAATCACACAGTCTGCATTTGACTTCACTGATGTTGAGGAGAACATATTGCACTACCAAATGCACAGAAATTGATCAGAAAAAGTGCAAATGATCTACTGCCTCACCTGGGAAAGTGAAAGAAGGGTTGTTGTAAATACTGCCTTGCTTGGATGAGTGCCAGGAAATGGTTGGCCGGTAGTATATGATTGATGCACCATCAATAACTCTCGGAGACGTGAGGCGAGATATGGGCTTTTATTGGCTGGAAGAAAGAACAAGTGGCAAGTGTCCACCACACAACATCCTGGAGACTGAGGCCGGGGCTGTGTCTCCAATCGCCTTTATACCGGGGTCCGTGGCAGAAGCCACAGGAGCAATCAGCGGGGGGGGGGGGGGGGGGGGGGCTTGTCCAGACAGGTATATGTAGTTCACCACAATGATAAAGATAAAATAGGCCAAAGTCAGCATAGCTTCCTTAAAGGGTATTCTTGCCTGACAAAACTGTTGGAATTCTTTGAGAAAATAACAGGCAAGATAGACAAAGGAGAGTCAGTGGATTTTGTTTACTTGGAATTTCAGAAAACCTTTGAAAAGGTGCAGTACATTAGGCTGCTTAAAAAGATAGTGCCCATGGTATTTCAGAAAGCTTGGATAGAAGATTGGCTGACTGGCAGGATGCTGAGTGGGAATAAGGGTGGCTTTTCAGATTGGCTGCCAGCGATTAGTGGTCATGGTTAGGACCGCTTCTTTTTATGTTGTATGTCAACAATTTGGATGATGAAATTAATGGCTTTGTGGACAAGTTTGCAAATGATACGAAGATAGGTGGAGGGCAGGTAGTGTTGAGGAAGCAGGGAGACTGCAGAAGGACTTAGACGATTAGGAGAATGGGCAAAGTAGTGGCAGATGGAATACAGTGTCGGGAAGTGCACTTCAGTAGAAGAAGTACAGGCATAAACTATTTTCTGAACAGGGAGAAATTCAAAAATCTAAGATGCAAAGGGACTTGGGAGTCATCTAAAGGTTAATTTGCAGGTCAAATTGCTGGTGAGGAAGATGAATGCAATGTTAGCCCTCATTCTATTTCCCAGTTGGCAGGCTTCAGAACATCTTGGCTTGAGTCCTCAGCGTTCTTAAGTGGAAGGGTGAACAGCCAAAGACTGTGGTCCAGTTAGGTACCAATGGCATAAGTAGGAAGAGTGGCGAGCTTCTGCAAATTGAGTTCAGGGAGTTAGGTGTGAATCCATGCAGGACCTCCAGGGTTGCAATCTCAGGATTGCTACCCATGCCACATGCTAACGAGGCCAAAAATAGAAAGATTATACAGTTTAATACTTGGCAAAGGAGTTGGTATAGGAGGGAGGGCATAAGATTTTTGAATCATTGGGCTCCCTTCCAGGGACAGTGGGACCTATACAGAAGAAATAGTTTGCACCTGAACTGCAGGAAGGTTTGCATGGGGGTGGGGATTTAACATAGATTTGCAATGGGAAGGGAACCAGAGTGCAAGGACAGATAGTGGAGAGGTTGTGGAGACAGATGTTGTTCAGACCTCAGACAATGTCAGGAATTGAAAGGGTGAGCATGGTACAACTAGTGTCCTGAGCTACATATATGATCTGCAAGAAGTAAAAGCAGATGAGCTCAGGACATGGATCAACACATGGAATTATGATATTGTAGCCATTAGTGAGACTTGGTTGCAGGAGGGGCAGGACTGGCAGCTCAGTGTTCCAGCGCTCTGTTGTTTTAGACACCACAGAGCAGGAGAGATTAAAGGAGGAGGGGTAGTGTTAAGGGGAAGTATCACAGCAGTGCTCACTCAGGACAGACCAGAGAACTCATCTAGTGAGGCATTATGGGTGGAACTGAGAAAGAGAAAGGTATGACCATGTTAATGGGGCTATATTACAGGCCACCCAACAGTCTGAAGAATATAGAGGAACACATTGGTAGAGAGATCGCAGACCATTGCAAGAAACATAAGGTTGTTATAGCAGGTGATTTTAGCTTTCCACATATTGACTGGGACTCCCAAACTGTAAAAGGATCAGATGGGACAGCTTGTCAAATATGTTCAGGGAAGTTTTCTTAATCAGAACGTAGGAGTTCCAATGAAAGAGTGTGTGATACTTGATCTCCCATTAGGGAACGAGACAGGCCAGGTGACAGAAGTTTGTAAAGGGGTACACTTAGTTTCAAGGTAAATATAGTTAAATATAGGTCTGGTCCACTGATTCAGATTCTAAACAGGACAATTTTAATGGTATCATAAAGGATCTGGAAAGTGTGGATTGGGACAGGCTGTTTTCTGGCAAGTGCACTTGTTAAATGGGAAGCCTTCAGAAACAAAATTTTGAGAGCACAAAGTTTGTATGTGCCAGTCAGAATAAAAGGAAAAGATAACAAGTGTAGGGAGCCTTGGTTTTTGAGAGATACTGAGGCCCTGGTCAAGGAAAAAAAAAAAGGTGTATAGCAGATGTAGGCAAGTGGGAGCAAATGAGGTGTTTATGGAGTATAAGAAATGCAAGAGAACACTTAAGAAATAAATCCGGAGGGCTAAAAGAAGACAGAGGTTGCGCGAGCAGACAAGGAGAAGAAGAATCCCAAGGGATTCTACAGATATCTTAAGAGCAAACGGATTGCAAACGGCAAAATTGCAAGGGGCAAAGCAGAAGATCAAGATGTTAATCCATGTGTGGAACCAAAAGAGATGAAAGAGATCTTCTTTGCATCTATATTTACTCAGGAGATGGGCACAGAGACTATAGAAGTGAGGCAAAGCAGCATGACCCTGCACTGATTACAGAGGAGGAGGTGTTATCTGTCTTGAGGCAAATTAGGGTGGATAATCACTAGGGCCTGATAAGGTGTTCCATGGGAGACAAGTGCAGAAATTACAGGGGCCCTAGTAGTGATATTTAAATTGTTCTTAGTGACAGGTGAGATACTGGAGGATTGGTAGATAGTTAAATTTGTTTTGCTGTTTAAGAAAGGCTCTAAAAGTAAACCATGAACTTATAGGCCAATGAGCCTGACATCAGTGGGAAAGTTATTGGATGGTATTGTAAGGGATCAGATATATGAATATTTGGATAGACATGGTCTGATTAGGGATAGTCACTATAGCTTTGTGGTAGGTCATGCCAAACCAAACTTATAGAGTTTTTCAAGGAAGTTATCGGAAAGTCGATCAAATCAAGGCAGTGGATGTTTTCTACATGGACTTTAGTAAAACACTTGACAAGATCCCAAAGGGAGGTTGGACAAGAAGGTTCAGTCACTCAGCATTCAGGATGAGGTAGTAAAATGGATTAGACATTGGCTTTGTGGGAGAAGCCAGAGAGTGGTACGAGATGGTTGTCTCTCTGAATGGAGTCCCGTGGCTAGTGGAGCCCACAAGAGACTGGTGCTGGGTTGGGTTGTTTGTCATCTACATCAATAATCTGGATGATAATGTTGTTAACTCTATCAGTAAATTTGCAGATGGCACCAAGGTTGGGGTGTAGCAGACAGCAAGAAGAACTATCAGAACTTGCAGCAGGATCTGGACCAGCTGGAAAAACGGGTTGAAAAATGGCAGATGGAACTTAATGCAGACAAATGCAAAATGATGCACTTTGGTAGAACTAAGACAGATCTTACATAGTGAACAGTAGAGCACTGAAGAGTACAGTGAATCAAAGGGATCTGGAAATACAGGTCCATGATTCATTGGAAGTGGTGTTCCAGGTAGATAGGGTCGTAAAGAACACTGTTGGCCAGTGCAGGTCAATGGGAATAAGAGGTTTAAATGGTTCGACGTGGACTAGATTATCCAAACTGGCTGTTTCCGTGCTGAAGTTTTCTATGACTCTATGACTTTATATCATGGCGACTAGAATATAAAGAGGCCACACCGGGAGCACCGAACACAGTATATGATCCCCAACAGACTCACGGGTGAAGTGTTGCCTCACCAGGAAGGACTGTTTGGTACCCTGAATGGTAGTGAGGGGAGGAGGTGTACCGATGTAGTACTTGTTCCACTTGCAAGGATAATTGCCAGGAGGGAGATCAGTAGGGGAGGGATGAATGGACTAGGGAGTTGTGTAGGAAGCAATCCCAGTGCTAAGCAGAAAGTGGGGGTTGGAGAAAAAGATGTGCTTGGTGGTGGGATCCTGTTGGTGGTGGCGGAAGTTTCGGAGAATTATGTACTGGACGCGGAGTACATAATTTCCAGTAATGCCTCCACCCACAACCTCCCCCCCCACCCCCATCATCTCCCATCTCAACCCTCTCTCATGTTATCTCCTTGCCCGCCCATCACCTCCATCCGGTGCTCCTCCACCCCCCACCCTTTCTTCTATCTACCACAGCCTTCTATCTCTTTCACCAATCAACTTCCTAGCTCTTTGCTTCATCCCTCCCCCTCTAAGTTTCACCTATCACCTGGTGTTTCTCTCTCCCCTCCCCCCACCTTTCAAATCTACTCCTCGGCTATTTTTCTCCAGTCACGCCGAAGGGTTTCAGCTGGGAATATTGACTGAATGTTTTTCCATGGATGCTGCCTGGCCTGCTGAGTTCCTCCAGCATTTTGAGTCTGTTGCTCGGATTTCCAGCATCTGCAGACTTTCTCTTGTTTAAGGAATGGTGGAGCAGACTTGATGGGCCATGTGGCCTAATTCTGCTCCTATTCTTATGGCCTTACTGCTGCCATTTTGGGCAAGACTACAAGGTCCTAAAGCCCAGCAGAACACAAGACATTGTGACCAGTGGGCCTTGACTGTGCAAAGGCAACCAGTGACCTTTCCTTATGACTAGAGGGTGCACGTGTCAATAAATGTTATTCTGACTCCGTGCTCACACCTTAATTCTGTTCGGTCTGATTGCACGTCGAAGGATAGAAACTGTCACTGAGAAATTCATCTCCTGTGGGTAGTGATTAACTTGCTGTGTTGTCACAGTTGTGTGGCATACTGAACCCCTGAAACTCTCATTGAAATCAACAGAATCACTTCCTGACCCAGATGAGAAAATATTAATGCCACTTAGCTGTGTGCATATTTCTAGGAATATTTATCCCATCTTAACATTCACAGGCTGGTAGCAATTTGTAGCAGGCCATCATCTGAATCTGCTCTATTCCTACTGTCATCCCTGCCCCTTGTGGTATTTTATCTCACACCTATTCTATACCAATTGTCTGTTTGCTTTCACTTCTCATAATGTTGAAGTAGTAAGTACATGGGAAAACACCAGTAAAAGTTGCACATTGTCCCTTATCATTACACAGAGGAGACTATGGAACTCTCCACCAGTATCAAATTGGGAACATCTTTACAAGGGGACTGCTGTAATTCAAAAAGCCAATGCATCACTACCATCTCGAGTGTGTTTGAGAATGGGAAAGGAAGCTGGCCTTGAAAATAACACCAGTATTCAGTTTAAGCTTCTGTGTTTTTTTTTGTTGTAGAATCTGTAACTGTATTTAGCACATTAACATTATGGTAGGGTGATTAATTCTTAAATGGTCACCCATGATTCGCCAATCATGAACTGAGCCTAGAAATCACACACAAAATGCTGGAGGAACTCAGCAGGCTGGGTAGCATCTACGGAAAAGAGTAAACAGTCGAAGTTTTAGGCCGAGACAATTCATCAAGACGGGAGAAAAAAGATGAGAGGTCAGAATAAGAAGGTGGGGTGGGGGGGGGTGGGGAAGGAAGAAATACAAGGTGGTAGGTAATAGGTGAAACTGGGAAAGGGGGCAGGGTGAAGTAAAGAGCTGGGAAGCTGATTGGTGAAAAAGGGGAAGGTCTGGAGAAGGGGGGATCTGATTGGAGAGGACAGAAGGCCATGGAAGAAGGGAAGGGGGAGGAGCACCAGAGGGAGGTGATGGGCAGGTGAGGAGATGAGGTGAGAGAGGGAAATGGGAATGGGGAATGGTGAAGGGAGGGGCCATTACCAGAAGTTCGAGAAATCGATGTTCATGCCATCAGGTTGGAGGTTACCCAGAGGGAATATAAAGTATTGCTCCTCCACCCTGAGTGTATCCTCATCACAGCAGTAGAGGAGGCCCTGGATAGATATATTGGAATAGGAATGGGAAGTAGAATTAAAATGGGTGGACACTGAGAGATCCTGTTTTTTCTGGCAGAAGGACAGTGGATGCTTAGCGAAGCGGAAGGGAAGCAGATGAACTTTCAAAAGACTGCATGTAATTTATGATTTCATACAGTATATTGGCAAAAGAGTTCATAAAGATTACTGTTCCTATTGCTCTAACTCCTTGTAATGTCCATGTTAAAAACTGGTAAGGATAATCTGGTCTGATGAGACATGGTGAGAGAGACCAATGAGTTATTTTATTTTTATTTACTTAGAGATACGGCATGGTAAATGGCCTTTCCCTTCTGTTTTCAGCTTGGTTTCCTCCCTACCATCCATCAGGGACATTTATCAGGGGCACTGCATACACAGGGGTCTTAATATTGTTAGGGTTCCCACCCATCCATCCAACATCCACTTTGACTTTCTGCCATCAGGCAGGAGACTCTGATGCATAAAAACAAGAACGGTCAGAATAAGAAACAACTTCTTTCCCCAGGCCTTTAAGCTTCTGAACTCCCGGCCACATCATATTCAAAGTATCACCGGTCAATCTGTTCCGTACCTTACAATATTTACTAATAACACATTTTAGTTTGTTACTTATGTATGATTGATCTGTAGATTTTATCCTTACCATCATAAGTTACCGTGTGGTATGTGTGTTATGTGGTTCGAAGAAACGTTGTCTTGTTTCCATACACATTATATACATGTATGTAGTTAAGTGACAATAACCTTCGCTCGACTTGACTTCTGGTCCAAGGAGCCCTCTCTACCCAATTACACCCAAGTGACTAATTAACCTACTAACCCATAGTGGGAGGAAATCAGAGCACCCAGATGACACCCGCACAGTCACAGGGAGAAAGTACAGACTCCTTACAGACAGCAGCAGGAATTGAACCCAGGTCGCTGGCACTTAGTAATAGCATTTCATTAAACACTATGTTACCATGCCACCCCTGAATTAGCTGAATCAGTATATGATTATATTAATGGAAAGAGATACAATCTGTTATCCAAATCTAAATGAGTTACCAAAGTTCAAACTACAGAACTTTTATTATCGAAGATTGTATACATTACGCAACCTTGAGATTCATCTCCCTACCGGCAACCACAAAGCAAAGAAATCCAAAAGAACCCATTGAAAAAGAGACCGCCAAACACACAATGTGCAGAGAGAGAAGGAAAAAAATATTGTGCAAACAATAAAAGTTAGCAAGTAACATTTAGATCATATATGTCAAACTCAAGGCCCGCGGAGGAATTATCTTTGGCCCGCGAGATAATATCTAATTACTATTAAAGCTGGCCCCAGTAATCGAAGCGCCTATGGCGTATGATATGGCTAATGCTGAGTTTATTCAGGTACCAGGTTTTCAGGGTTTTTAGTGTTTATTCAGCAGTCTTGCTCGGCAGTCTTCTTCATAAGAAACGGAATTTGTAAAGTGAAACACTTTGTAGTTATAGCAGAGACTGAGACACATGAGAGCAGGCTGAAAAAACGGAGGCAACGAAAGCTGCGTTCGCATGTGTCCGACTGATCCGGCCCGCATGAAGCTGCATTTTGCTCAATCCGGCCCGTGACCTAAAATGAGTTTGACACCCCTGATTTAGATGAAAAGTGAGCCCTCAGATACAAAGCCCAGAGCAGACAGCAGCCTCAGCTGTGTAGAGTTACCAGTGCAGAGGGAAGGAAACAGAACTCACTGGGAACGCAGGCAGCATCGGCGGAGAGTGAAAAACAGAGTTAGCCTGAAGAATCAGGCCTGAAGGAATGCCATTGCCCTGAAGGCTTCACCCTGATACTCTCACCACCTAACCTGCAGAGTATCGTCAAAATCTTGCTTTTTCACCTTTTGAAGTTCTTTGCTTTCATGTTGCTACAATGGGTGGGGATATCTTTACTTATTTATTTTTGTATTTTAGAATTGATCCCAAATTATCAATTGACATGAAACGGTCTGACTATCTCTTTCTGGCATTGAGGCTGTGGTGATGGGAGATGAAATTACCTATACTTAAATATTTTAAAAGGCCACCAAAACTAGAAAAGTAAGAAGCAAGCTTGAATTAAAAACTGAGAAGCCATTTTCCAGCTGAAAACAGGGTAATGGGGGTAGGGAAAAATGAAAAAAAAAACAAGACATGAAATTCATTTCTGAAAATAATTGATACAGTGATACAGCTTCAGTTTACAAACAAGTAGAATGGATTTTCTGAATTTTATGCAGCAATTTTTGATTGCAGTGCTGATAGGATTTCAGAAGGTCAATCTCACGCCCTTTAATTCTCTTCCTCTCCATGGTTACAAAGCTCTTGTCCACCAGAGGCCTCCCAACCACCTCGAACACACATTAGCAATCAGCTTGTGCTCCACTTCTCACAGAATATGCATGTGCTGAGGTTTTAATATTTATCAGAGCTGGCCAAGCCTCAGTAAAAAGGGAGTTGTCCAGAAACCTAATCCATAAAATTTAGTAAAGATCCAATTAAGATGCTGAATTACTTTGGCAAAATTTAATAAAATTCAATAAATGAACAAACTCCTACCTCATATTCAGAATAAGCCCGACGACTTCAGCTCATAGCACTGTGTTTGTTATCTTTTTCTACCAGTTACTTCCATAAATAAATTCCATGTTTGTTATTCAGGTCTCCTGAACATAAATTGGTTTTCCTGAGCCAAAATGGGTGGGCAGTCAACCTATTCTAGTGCTACAGCTTGGCTTAGTCAGATGCACAAGGAATAAGCTGACTTATATTCAAGTCAAGGACGTAAATACAGAGCCTTTGTGATCTAAGGAAATCCCACAAGAACTTTGTGGCCAATAAATTATTTTCCAAGCACAATCTCAATTACAACAAAAAAAATCAGAGCCAATTTGTTCATAGTGAAATCTCACAAACAGCAATGAAATGTTAGCAAGACCAAGGAATTATGCCTCAAACATCAGGACCTTGAACTGGAGTGAACTACCTTCAATCACCCAGCATGGAACTGATTCTACAACCAACGGACTCACTATCAAGGACATGTTATCAATATTTGTTATTTATCAGTATTATTTTTGTTTTTTTTTCTTTTTTTGTATTTGCATAATTTATTGTCCTTTGCACATTAGTTGTTTGTCCAAACACGCTGGGGGAACTCAGCAGGTCGGGCAGCATCCATGGAAACCAGCAGTCAACGTTTCAGGCACAGACCCTTCGTCAGGACTGAAGAGGGAGGGGGCAGGGGCCCTATAAAGAAGGTGGGGGGGAGGGGGGGAAGGAGAAGGCTGGTAGGTGCCAGGTGAAAAACCAATCAGAGGAAAGATCAAGGGGTGGGGGAGGGGAAGCAGGGAGGGGATAGGCAGCAAAGGTGAAGAAGGAATGTAAGGGGAAAGCACTAAGAGTAGTAGAAGAAGACAGAATCATGTGGGAGGTGATAGGCGGCTGGAAGAGGAGGCAGCGTGAAAGTGGGATGGGGGAAGGGAGAGGGAGGGAATTACCGGAAGTTGAAGAATTCAATGTTCATACCAAGGGGCTGGAGACTACCCAGACGGTATATGAGGTGTTGTTCCTCCAACCTGAGTTTGGCCTCATCATGGCAGTAGAGGAGGCCATGTAGGGACATATCCGAATGGAAATGTGAAGCAGAGTGGGTGGAAAACGGGAGATCCTTTATGATCTTTTTGACCACAGCATCTACAGTGTACTTCGTGTTTACTAGTTATTTGTCCATCTTCGTGTGCAGTTTTTCATCGATTCTTTTGTGTTTACTGTGAGTACTCGCAAGAAAATGAATCTCAGGTTGATATATGGTGACATACATGTACTTAGATAATAAATTTACTTTGAAATTTTGATTGTGGACATCAGGAAGGGGAAGTTGTGAGAACACACACCTGTCCTCAGTGAGGAAAGGCTGAGGACTTTCCTCAGCTGGAGGAAGGTTGAAAGGCTGAGCAGTTTCAAGATCCTGGCATCAACACCTCAGAAGATTTATCCTGGGCCCAACAAATTGATGCAATCACAATGAAGGTAATTGGACGATGCACAGGAGTCTGAAGGTCCACACTCTGTGATTCAGAAACAGCTTCTACCATTCCTTCATCAGATTTCTGAACAGTTTATGAACACTGCCTCATTATTCCTTTTTCCACTACTTAAATAATTTTGTAATTTTATTGTAATTTTATGTCTTTGCACTATGCTGCTGCTATAAAATAAAAATAATACTTTGGGTCATTAATGCTCTGATTCTGATTCTAATATTGCAATAAAGGCCTAAATAATCTGGTTTACTGATAAGGATTGTCATTAACCCTTTATTTGTATTCATTTTAATAGTGTTAATCCCAGTCATTTCTCCCAGTGTGTCGGATAAATTGCAGCTTTATTAGTTTAGATTTTAAAGAATGATGATCAGCTTTACTTGTCACATATAGATCAAAGCACACAGTGAAATATATCATTTTGCATCAATGACCAACACAGTCCAATGGTGTGCTGGAGGCAGCCCACAAGTGTTGTCTTACTTCCTGTGCCAATATCACATGACCACAATTTACTAACCCTAACCCAGAAATCTTTGGATTATGAAAGGAAACCGGACATCCAGAGGACACCCACATGATCAAATTCCTTAGAGACAGCAGCAGGAATTGAACCCCAATCTTACAGCTGACAATGTTGAGCATTGTACTAACCACTATGCTATGTACTGCCAATACGAATCTCTTAGATTCAAATAAACTTAAGATAAACTTAAAATCAAATATTATTTTTATGCCTGGAGCATTTTCCCTGTGATTACCACAAGATTACACCAGCATCACTGAGTGAATATTATATCAGTCTTATAATTAATACAATGTGGAAAATAAACACTACTGGATTGATAAAGACTTTCTCTAACTCCCCGTCTGTTCCACACACTAGGTTACTCTCCATACCAGGCTGAACCTAGGACTGGTGAAAAAAATGATAAAATAAAGATTACTTAAATAAAAATTTAAAGTTCCTCTGTGACCCATCTACGCAATCCAAATGAATCTAAGAGATTGCAATTTATAATTTACAATTCTTAATTCTTACAACTCCTGAAAATCTATTACATTGAATATTTAATCAGACATAAAATGTAAAGTTATTCCATGAATGAAGTGAAATTATAATATAAGAATATAAAAACATATTAGGAGCAGGAGTAGGCCTCTGAGCTTTTCAAGCCAGCCCCACTGTTGAAGTATGATCATGGCTGACCTCTCCCACCTTTCATCACCTCTTCTGTGCCAGTTCCCTATTGCCCTCAATTCATTTGCAGGCATCATAAACAACATTTTCTATACGTCCCAAACAAAGGAGATTCAGCAGAGGCTGGAATTCTTAAGCAACATGCACAAAATGCTAGTGAACACTGCAACTCAGGCAGCACCTATGGAGAGGAGTCAACAGTCAACGTTTCAGGCTAAGACCTGATGAAGGATCGTGGAGCAAAACATTGGCTGTTTACTCCCATCCATAGACTTTGCCTGACTTGCTGAGTTCCTCCAGCATTTTGTACATTTTCCTTACATCCCTTTTGTTTGCAAAATCCCCCATGAGCAAACCTCTCCTTGTTTTGGCAGCTCTGAGATCTCTGCACCTTGCCTGCATACCCCCAATTTTCTTCAGTCTTCCGGTGGTGACCATATCTTCAGTGACCAGTTCCTTGAGCTTTGGAAGGCACTCACCACCTACCCACTCTCTTTCCTCCTGTGAGACACCTTGAAACCTTCTTGTGTTACCAAGCCTTTGGTCACCCCTCTTCCTATGTCTTAGAGAAGCTGCAGTCAAGTTTTGCTGAATAATGCTGCTGTAATTTTCCTACATGAAAAGCGATCCATAAAAGGAAGTTGCTGTTTTTGAGAGTGACCGACAAAACTATTTCCTGTTGGCAGTGAGATAACCTTCTTTTGCAAATTAATTGCCTTAATTGGTTGGAATGATGAATAATGACAGCTGAAGCATATAAGAATTAGGCTGTTATAAAAATACATTTCATTGCCTCTCATTCCTCACCCAGGGATCAGATCATTCGGTTTCTATCACATTTTGCCTGCAGGATCGTGCAGAAGAATTCCAAGCATGTATTCCCCTTTAGGGATGTAATGCCTAGAATTCAGGACAACCCACATTAAATGGTAAAGCTCAATGGTCCCTTGTGGCCAATTACTTTGTGAAGCTAATATACCTGTGCTTTAATGCAGCTGAGCAAGAACAGCTTTCAGTAAAATCACACAATTTGAAAGATAGACAACTAAAATCAGAGGTTTCGAGTATTTGACCACGAGCACACGTGCATTCAATGCATACATATTTAAAATCTTATTTGGATAAAGTGTGAATAATTAAGATTTTTGGAGCACCGAGACCTATCCCACCATGAATCACATCTCAGGTTAGGAAAAGATTTGCCTTGCAGTAAATTATCCTTTTATCATGTGAAGCTTTGCACTGCCCTCATTGATTCTTTATCCTTTTAAACATGTTCCAAAGGCCCTCCTGATAACTAAATTGATAGATCTGCTGCCCAGACTGAAAATGAACCATACAACTAAGGAAGATAATCATTGATAAGTACTTCTGCAAAATATATCATTGAAACAACGCAAAGGAAGCACCAAAAGCATTTTTAAACTGTCAAAGACCAAATAATCCAGAGGAAGAATTATAGGCATCACCTCACTACTGTATTTGACAGCGATTAGCATAACGCTATTACAACACCACTGACCTGGGTTCAATTGCCACCGCTGTCTTGTGCGTTCTCCTTGTGACCATGTGGGTTTCCTTCTGGTCCTCTGGTTTCGTCCCACATTTCGAAGACGTAATTGATCACATGGCATATAATTGGCTGGCATGGGCTCCTTGGGCAGGTAGGGCCTGCTATCATGCTGTATCTCTGAACAAATGTATAATATAATTTGCAGATAATCAGATGTCATTAATAGTAACTCCATCCTTCAGATAGCTCCGTTATCTCTGGTGCACAGCATCCATGGCTCATTGTAATTTCAGCTGCAACCCATGTTGAACAAGAGCAACCACCACTGAGAAGGTGGTGTTGCCAACGAACGTTCCCAACGAGATTCGGCTTCAGATTCATTTACCGATCACATGTACGTTAAAAAAAACAGAGTGAAATGCAATCATTTGTGTTAACAACCAACGCAACCTAACGATGTGCTGGGGCAGCCTGCAACTGTCGCCAGGGAGCAGGGCCTCAGAGTACAAGGACATCCCTTTAGAACAGCGATAGGGAGGAATTTCTTTAGCCAAAGGGTGGAAATCATTGCTGTGAAAGGCAGCGGAGGTCAAGTCGCTGGGTGTATTTAAAGCAGAGGTTAATAGGTTCTCGATCAGTAAGGGAGTCAATGGTTATGGCAAGAGAATAGGGTTGAGAGGAATAATAAATCAGCCATGAGTAAATGGTGGAGCAGACTTAATAGGCCGAATGGCATAATTCTGCTCCTATGTCTTATGGTCTTACAGTCACATATTCTGGTGCTGAAATAACATCCCCAAAATTGTTCATTCAATAAAACAACTGCAGCAAAACAAGTCCCTTTGCTCCTTGCCGTCCACCCAACCTCTCTCTCACACACACAGTGTGTCTTGTGTCCAGTGGTCTTGTGGACTCGCAGACATCAGGCCTCCGACTTCCCCGTGGAAGTGGGGTGACGTGCAGGGTCGGGTGCTCGAGACCACAGAGGGGCATCTGCAAGGGGCGATGTCTCAGGAAACTGATATCCATCATCCTTCTTCTCGACACTTCTCGACATCAGACAAAAGCTACAGGGGCCTGAAGGCCCATACCTTAAGGTACAATAACAGTTGCTCTCCCACTGCCATCAGGCTTTTGAATAAACCTGAAAAATCCTAATTCTACCTCAGAAAATACGCCCAATTTACAAAAATGTCATTATGTTTACTTTCATTTATATTTTCATGCATTGTTTATAGTATATCTGTTGTGTTTGTAATGTACTGTGTTGCTGCTGCAAAAAGCTAATTTGCATGACATTTAAACCCTGGGCAATTATCCCCAGGACAATCAACTGGAACTTGCAACTGAAGGTGCCACAGTAGCACAGCAGTTTGTGTGATGTTTTACAGAGCTAGTGACTGGCGTTGAATTCCCACTGCTCTGGCGGGGAAGGCTAAGCTTGTGATGGACTGGGCTGCAGCATCTTGTACTCTGAAGGAAAGAGTCACAGCTGCAAGTCAAGTAAAATTGATGACTCCCATCTTATTTAAGAGCCATTTTCAAATGTTAAAAGCTGACAATTCCAATTAAGGAGTTTGCATGTTCTCCCCGTGACTGTGTGGGTTTCCTACAAGTGCTCCAGTTTCCTCCCACATTCCAAACACGTACGGTTATTAAGTTGTGGGCAAGCTGTTGTGACATTGGAAGTGTGGTGACACTTGCAAGTTGCCCCCGGCACGTTCTGGGACTATGTTCGCCTTTGACGTAAACAACACATTTTATTTTACAGTATGAATGCTTCACACACAAAATGCTGGGGGAACTCAGCAGGTCAGGCAGCATCTATGGAGTGCAATTAGCAGTCAACGTTTAGGTCCAAAACCCTGCGTCAGGACTGTACGTTTCGATGTGCCTGTGGCAAATAAAGCTAATCTTTTAATCGCTGTTCCCTTTCTGTGCCCTGGTGCTCATCTATTCCCAAAATAAAATCTGAATTTAAAATGTTCATAACCCGCAACTCGGTTTCAGACAGATTTGGCCTCACAGGGCCAGATTCTATTCCATACCTCAGACTTAAATCAACAATCAAATCTCTTCCCGCAGATGTTGCTTGACCTGCTGAATGTTTCTAACAATTCCTGTTCCTTCGTTTACCTGAATCCCTTGCAGGTTAAAGATTAAGGCCCAGCAGGAAGGCAGCAGGATCCCAGGGAGTAAGTCATTTCTCTCCATCACACTATCTTTCTACACAACAACAAATACCCTCCAAATTAAGCCCACCCTTAAACCCAGGGAGAGGAATTAAAAGTGACTGTCATGATTATATCAACACAGGTTTTTGTAAATAGTGCCAAAACAAAATGATTGATGAAAATCCCTGTAGTGTAGGAGAATGAGGGGAAATTTCATAGAGGTAAAATTATGATGGTTTTAGATAGGCTAAAGGGAGGCAGGGTTTTAACCACTGAGATTGGCTGAGACTAGAACTAGAGGTCATGGACTAAGGGTTAAAGGTGAAAGGTTTTACACCTTCAGCAATCCGTGTTCAATTCTGACCTTCACTGCTAAGTGGGTGGAATTTGCACATCCTTCACATGATCCCATGGGTTTCCTCTGGCTGCTCTGGTTTCCTCCTATATCCCAAAGACACATGGGTAACCAGGTTATCACTCACTTTAAATTGTCGCCAGTGTGTAGGTGAGGGCAATAAAGTGGATAAGTGTTGGTGTAAATAGGTGTATGATCATTGGTACAGAGTCAGAGGCTGGGATGCCGTGCTGTAATATTCACTGACTTTACCTCGCTTTGGAGACTCTGGGGACTATATTCCCTACAGCTCAGTAAGGTGCCTCAACGACCCCGTCCAATGATACTGACCTCAACAACTATAAAGTGCTTTGAGTGGCCGGTAATGGATCACATTAAGTCCCATCTTCCTGCTACATTGGACCCTTTCCAGTTCGTGTATCACTCAAATTGTTCTAGTGATGATGCCATAGCCTCTGCACTCCAGTCCGTCCTGTCCCACCTGGAAAATGGCGCTTCATATGCCAGGATGCTGTCTATTGACCAGCTCAGCATTCAATGCAATCATCCCTCAGAAGCTGGTGGGTAAACTGTCCTCGTTGGCTCTCAACACGTCTCGTTGTAACTGGATCCTGTCCTTCTTGACAAGAAGGCCACAGATGGCAGAGACCTCTCTAGCTCCAACATACTGAGTACTGGCGCTCCCCGGGGCTGCGTGCTCAACCTGCTGCTGTTCACACTGCTGATGCTGTTAGTTCCAGATGAAACAAAGTCATGATGACATAACCTCATCAACGATGACAAGCCGGCATTCAGAGAGGAGGTAGAGCAACTGGTAGAACGGTGCTAACACAACAACCTGTGTTTCAACATGGACAAGGCCAAGGGAATGACTGTGGACTTCAGGAAGTTGCAGACTGACCACTCCTCACTACACATACACGGCTCCTCCACAGAGAGAGTTAGGAGCTCCAAGTTTCTATGAGTGCACGTAATGGATGATCTCACCTGGTCCTCTAGGTAAGAAATCACAGCAGCGTCTCCAGTTCCTGAGGAGATAGAGGCGAGTGAAGTTCTCCCCACACTCCCCCCCAACATTCTAACCAATTTTTAAAGGAGCACGATTGAGAGTGTCCTGACCAGCTGTATCTCTTTCTGGTACAGGAATTGCAAAGCATCAGACTGCAAGCCCCTACAAAGGAATTCGAGGACTACTAAAAGGATCGTTGGTGTCTCTCTTCCTCCCATCAGAGATATTTATTAGGAGTGCTGTATATGCAGGGCCCTTAGCATTGTCAATGATCCCTCCCATCCATCCAACGATCTCTTTGACCCCTAACCATCAGGGGAAGTGCCCTAGCATTAGAACTGTTAGGATGGGAGTCAGCTTCTACCCCCCAGGTCATAAGACTACTGAACTCCCTGTCACCACCCGGGTATCATCGTGTGTGATGCACTTCTAGCTTACACTGCTTACTTTTTAACTTGTGTCGTAAGTGCACTTATTATTTGTTAATTGATTTGTGATGATAATACTTTATGTGTTAAGTGTGTGAGTTATATGTACTGAGTTGTACACGGTCTGGAGGTACGCTGTTTCCTTTGGTGTGTACGATTGAATGACAATAAACTAGAACTTAGACTTGAACTTGAAACTGAAAATGGACATGGTGATTATATTGTTGATGCACCATCAATAACTCTCGGAGACGTGAGGCGAGATATAGGCTTTTATTGGCTGGAAGAAAGAACAAGCAGCAAATGACTACCACACTGCATCCTGGAGACTGAGGCCGGGGCTGTGTCTCCAATCGCCTTTATACCAGGGTCTGTGGGAGGAGCCACAGGAGCAGTCAGCAGTGGGGGTGTGTCCAGACAGGTATATGTAGTTCACCACATTTGTACATAATACATTGTACAGGTCCTTTGGCCCATGATGAGGGGCTAACCTTTTAACTACTCCAAGTTCAGTCAAATGCTTCCCTCCCGCATAGTCCTCCATTTTACAATCATCCGTGTGCCTATCAAAGACACTCTTAAATACCTCTAATATATCTGCATCTCCCACTTCTGCTAGCAGTGTGTTCCATGCATCCACCATTCTCTGTGTTAAAAAATTACTTCTGACGTTTCCCTCTGATTTCCTATTATGGAAAGTGTTGTGCAGTGGTCAGCATATTGCAGACATACAGCAGCCTCATTTTCTACACAGATTCTGAAATGTGAGGCTATACAATACAATGCCCGGGTGTTGATCTCATCCTGAAACTAAAGGCCTCTGTAAAGCACTCAACTGCAGTTCTTGTTGGTGACAGTTCAAGGGCTGCAACTGGCCAAAGGCAGGGGTGTTGTGATCAGGTCCGAGGCTCGATTTCCTTTGGTGGGGGAGGACGAATGGTGATATGTAACTGGTTGATAGGATAATTTCAATGTCTGAAAGATTATACCTTTAGGGTAACAAGGGATGTGCTGTGATGATTAGCAGAGGCCGAGGCTGCCAACTGTGCAGCTGTGTCTGTGCGTGACACAGCACTTTCAGGAGGGGAACAAAGGATGCATTTTAAACACATTAGTGCTCCTCTTACAAATGCATGCTGTGTAGCAGTACCTGCTGGTTAGGCGAGATTCTCCTAACCGGCTGATTGGCTTGTTTTGTGTTTCCCATTCTCACTGGAAAAGGACTACACTCAGCGGCCATTTGATTAGGTACACTTGTTGCTGCAAATATCTTGTAGGTTTTCACAAATAAAACAATGTGAGGCATTTTATGTTTAAGAAAAACCATAGTAACTCATTTACTATAATCAAAGGAAATGAATTTGTTTGTGAATTATGTACAATTCCACCAAGTATATTACCCTACCATCTAATCAGCCAATCATGTGGCAGCAACTCAATGCATAAAAGCATGTTCAGGAGGTTCAGTTGATATTCAGATCAAATGTCAGAACGGGGGAGAAACATGGTCTAAGTGACTTTAACGGTAGAATGATTGCGGTCCCAGGCAGGGTGGCTTGAAAATCTCAGACTGCTGATCTCCTGAGATTTTCATGAACAGCAGTCCCACAGAGAATGGTGGGGAAAACAAATAACATTACAATGCCTTGAAATGGAAGAGGTCAGAGGAGAATGGCCAGACTGGTTCAAGCTGACAGGAACTCAAACAGCCATGCGTTACAACAGTGGCGTGCAGAAGAGCATCTCTGAATGCACAACACGGCGAACCTTGAAATGGATTTGCTCCTGCAGCAGGAGACCCTGAACATACCTTCAGTGGCTATTTTATTAGGTACAAGAGGTCCCTAATAAAGTGGCCACTGAGTGTACATTCCTGTAGCAATATACCTAATGGACAAGGTGCATATGCCATTAACAAGTCCTTTGAAGGCCTAATTGACAAATTGGGTATTTGGTTCATTATTAGTAGAGTGAAAAGGTTGTCTTACACACCGTCATACAGATCAATTTATTACAACTGAGGTAATACAAGGGAAAAAATGATGTAATAAAGTGTTACTCTACAGAGAAAGTGCAGTGCAGCCAGATAGACAGAAGGTGCAAGATCACAGTGAGGGTAGATTGTCAGGCTGAGGTATCTTCTTGTACTAGGGGAACATTCGATATTCTTATAACAGTGGAATAGAAGATGTCCTTGAGCTTAGCACAACTTGGTGAACCTTGGCAAATGCTACATTCAAATAGAAACAAAACTGGATCTAGTAATGTTTGTCCTTTGAGTGATGTGTGAAGCCCAGGGAGAAGAAAGGATGTTCATGGTCCTTGGCATTATACCATTGTACCAATTAAAACTAATCCAACCTGCCCACATATGGTCTATTTCCTTCCGTCCTCTTCCTCGTTCATGTGCCTGTCTAAATATCTCTTAAGTGTTGCTAACATAATTGCTTCCACCTGCGTCCAAGGTATTTCTCACCATAAATACTCACAAAGGGTTTTACTGCTGTAATAGGCTTAATTCTTGGAGAAGCATATCCTTATGCACCCTGGCAGAAAGCTATGAACCAGGTGCTGCAAGGCTCCCAGGCACTCAGTGTTAACTGGATGTCAACACAAGATTCAGAATCTCAAGACAATGTTAAAAAGATCAGAAAATTATGGGTTTAGAGTATGACACAACAGGTGTGAATTCTTTAAGCCAAGCATCAATTACTGTGGTCACACCATTGACGCAACGCATTACACAAGTGTGCTGAGAAACTTCAAGCGCTGGTTAACACCCCAAGGCCAAAGGTTGTGTCACAGTTGCAGTCCTTTTTTAGGATTTTTCATTTACTATAACAGTTTCCTGCCAAGCATTCTCCATCCCTTGAACTCACTACTACAGATTGGGAAGAAATGGCAATGGACAAAGCGATGTGAAATGGCTTTCCAAAAGACAAAGGAAGTGGTGATGTCAGACATTACGATCTGTTTTGTCCAGTGAAGCTTGGCTGTGAAGCCTAACCTTATGTTCTAGGTACAGTCATGTCACATGTTATGAGCCATGGAAGTAAACATCCCATAGCCTCGGCATCATATTGACTGCAGTTGAGTGAGTGAACAGTTTCAAGTTCCTCGGTATAAACGTCACCGCAATCTCACCTGGACTGTACACTCTGGCTTTGTGGCAAAAAAATCACAACATCGTCTCTTCCACCTCAGGTGACTGAAGAAGTTTGGCATGAGCCCCCAGATCCTCAAGACTTTCTACATGGGCACCATTGAGAGCATCCTGACTGGCTGTGTCACTGCCTGGTATGGGAACTGCACCAACTTTGACCACTGGACACTGCAGAGAGTGGTACGGACAGCCCAGCACATCTGTGGATGTGAACTTCCCTCCATTGAGGACACTTACAGCAGCAGCTGTGCAAGGAAGGCCTGGAAGATCATCGGGGACACCAGTCACCCCGACCATAAACTGCTTCAGCTGCTTCTGTCTGGCAAACGTTACTGCAGCATTAAAGCCAGGACCAGCAGGGTACAGAACAGCTTCTTCCCAAAAACCATTAGACTTACAAATTCACATGTCTGTACATCACAACAGAGTCATAATGCAAAGATTTTTACTCCCTTTCTCTAGGACTGGTGTTTCAGAACACTTAGTCACAGTTTCTTGTGGAACCCATTCAATCATTCCTGAAAATGAATAAGACATTTTACTTCTGTACCGTACCACTCAGCTACAAACGGCTTGGTGGAAAGGGTTTGTCCACAGTTTACGGAATGCACTGTAAGCAACAGCAGCAGAACATATTACACTGACACTGAATCAGAAGCTCACCAATTTCCTCCTTGCATTGCGCAATGCAGCACACTCCACAAGCAACAACTCACTAGCCTTGCCGTTCCTGGGTCAACCCTTGTGCTCATGCTTGGATCTCCTCAAACAGGAGATGTAAGACAAACAGCTGAGACAAGTTCAGGACTCCTCAAGCAAGGAGGTTTGATGTTGCACTCCTGGACAAGCAGTCCAAGCAGGACTTCAGAGGTGATCAAAAGAAGGTACTTCAAAAGATTAAGGACAGAACTGAATCATTCTCCTACACAATGGAGATCGTGCCTGATGTCATCCGGAGACGACACATCAATCACCATGGAGGGGGCCCCAGAACATGAGATTGTTTCATAGACACAACTCTCACCTGCCAAGCAGAGTGACCCCCCACCCCCCCCCACCTCCCTGTCAAGAAAGACGTTATCCCACAAGAGTCAGAAAGCTTCCAGTGTGGTTAAATCTTTAGGCCTGAATGGAACAATTTGAAATCTACTATTCTGTGGATATATATATATCTCTGTACAGTATATATAGATAGATATAATATAACTAGAGAGCAATATGTTACATACGGTATTTGATTTGAGATGCATTCTACATTGAGTTGAAGTTTATAGCTAAGCAGGGAGGAGTGTAGTGTATTTAATATTTGAGTGATATTGTAAATATTTTGTTTGATAAAGTATTCTTTCTTTATTTACATAATTCGTTATTGGTTATATACATGAATGGCATATGCATTAGACCATCACGTCATATGTGCACACCTCACTAAAGAAAAGAAGCTAAGTAGACACATATCTGGGCTCCCATGTTGTTATTTCAATTCGTTTCTGGAGTTACAAAACATAACATACACCATGTTGTGTTGTGTACCACTTTGCACTAGGTCCTGCTGTTCATATTTTCAGCCTTTGTCTTGCGTTCACATCATCGACACATTATTATACAGTTTCAGCAAGCATCAAGGCAGGACCTCAGAGTAAAGAGCAGAGATCAGCAGTGGAGATACTAACCGAATTTTTACTCTTTTGCTAGAATGTACTATCTTTCCATCTGCAAATTTGAACGCCTTGTAAGTGGGTGTATCTGTGTTCACCGTTTTCTGCACGTCATTCTGGTTTCATTCGCTTACATCGCTTTCAAGCCATTTTTCTCCACACACTGCACGTGCATGCTGTATCAATAACATCAGATCCTAAAGACTCTATCATCAAAATCTCTGCATTAGTAAGTGACTCCTTTTCAAACAATGTGACATGGCACTCTTCTATATCTTCAGGTTTGTTATTTTCCTCAGTTAGTTTAACTAGTTTAGTTCTGTGCGGATAGTTTTTTGTTGAGAGATAAGTACTTTGACAAACCGCACATTTCAATCTCCAGCCGTGCTTGTTTAATGAATTTGTGCCAAGCAATGGTACCCTCATCTGGTCACTCTGGGACCTAGGCTTGCTACACTCTCATTTCTGCTCAGGGAAGAATGCCATTTCCTGGCTCAGACTAATTCCAACTGTTGTCTTGGCTGCCCTTTCTCCAAAAATCCTCTTCAGTGCCGACCTCATAGATACAAATCATGCACTTAATGCTAACTGTCTGTCCTTCATGTCTAGACACATGGTATCCAACAATTTAAAAGCCAATACTGCTTCAGGAAGTTCCATTTTAGATAGATAGATAGATAGATACTTTATTCATCCCCATGGGGAAATTCAACTTTTTTCCAATCTGTACTTTTGCTCAGAATCAATAATATAATCTAGGACTGTCTCTGGAAATTTTGTCTAAGTCTGAATATATCTCATAAATCCAATCCTTTTCTTCCTTCAGAAAAACTGGGTCAAGTGCATTTATTGACCATCATCTTTGTTCAAGTCTTCCACCAAGATTCCCATCGCGGTCTCTCTTGCTCTTCCCGAAAGCGACAGACAACTGCAAGGGCCTGCTTCTTCTTCTCAAGCTCCGTAACTCGAGTCCACATTCCAATTTTATATTTCCAGCTGTTGTAAGGTTTGCTCTCATTGAATGCCAGCGAAATCCTACAATTGGAAACCACCCTCTGCTACCACTGCTAACACTTAAACAACCACCGTTAACACTCAAACAACGAAGACAAGCTTTTCTTTCGTTTAAACAACTTCACTTTATATGTTCACGTTCAGTACATAAGGACACCATCTTCTTACCCACAATTCACCTCCACCCTACGAACACATGCCCAAAACAGGGAAAGTGTGCATCCCAGCTAAATGCTTGCATAGCCCAAATGAACAGAACTCAGCACTCGATGCTGGGGAGGCTAGTGTCCACGACGGAGCATGCTGAATTTGCAGCTTCCTGCAGCTCTTTCTGAACCTGAGCAATGGCCCCTCCATACCAGATGGTGATGCAACCAGTTAGAATAACACATGTGTAGAAATTTGTGAGTGTCTTTAGTGACATACCAATTTACCTCAAACTCCTAATTAAATATAGGCATTGTTGTACCTTCTTTGCAATTGCATCAATATGTTGAGCCCAGGATAGATCTTCAGAGATGTTGACACCCAGGAACTTGAAACTTCCTTCTACAAAGAAGAAATTAGAGTCATAGAGAAGTACAGCACAGAAAATGGCCCTTTGGCCCATCTAGTCCATGGCAAACCATTTAAACTGCCTACTCCCATCCAACTGCACTGGGACCACATCCCATCCAAGCTTCTCTTGAGTGTGGAAGTTGAGCTCGCATGCACCACTTGTGCTGGCAGCTCATTCCACACTCACACGACCCTCTGAGTGAAGAAGTTTCCCCTCATGTTCCCCTGAAACTTCTCACCTTTCACCCTTAACCCATGACCTCTGGTTGTAGTCCCACCCAATCTCAGTGGAAAGAGCCTGCTTGCATTTACCCTATCTATACCCCTCATAATTTTGTATACCTCTATCAAATCTCCTCTCATGTTCTAGAAGGAAGATACAGTCCTAACCTATTAAATTTTTCCTTATTACTCAAGTCCTCCAGATCCAGCAACATCCTTGTAAATTTTCTCTGCTTCTTTCGACCTTGTTTACATCTTTCCTGCAGGTAGGTGACCAAAACTGCACACAATGTTCCAAATTAGGCCTCACCAACTGTCGCTGGGTCAAAATCATGGAATTTCCTCCCTAAAAGCACTATGGGAGTACCTACACCTCGGGTACTACAGCGGTTCAAGACTGCATCATCACCACCTTCTCAAGGGCAACAAGGGATGGGCAATAAATGCTGGTGATACCCACATCCTGTCAATGAATAAATAAAAAAAAACGTCTTACACAACTTCAACATAACATTCTGTCTCCTGTACTCAATACAATGATTTATGAAGGTCAATGTGCCAAAAGCTTTCTTTATGACACTACTTACCTGTGACACCACTTTCAATGAATTATGGACCTGTATTCCCACATCCCTTTGTTCCTAAATTGTGTAGATTTTCTTCCACAAATGGCATTAGTGAATCAAGTAGGAATTTACAGTAATTTGCATGTTGTGGTCATTGTTCATAACACAAACTTTATATTCCATTTTAAATTAAATAATAGATTATTTTTATCCGCAGGCTGCGTTATGGTATTTGAATTCATATCTGTGGATTATTGATCCACTCATCTAGTTCCTGAGTCCAGCAGAATGATTATCAAACCAGTAAGGGGGAGGCAACAAGGAGCAGACCATGGTTATAGGAGTACAGCAAGAGATTTAGGAAAGACACCTGGTGATATGTTGTTCTACAAAGAGTTTGCGGCGTTGGGAACCACTGTCAGAGAGAGTAACTGCAGCTGAGAGCATGTCAACTGATATTGTAAACACCAGCTCTTTTGTTAAAAAGAGTTCTTACAGGCCCCAAGCTTTTCTTTCTTAACAGATTACTGTTATCCAGGGATGAAAACTAACTTTATGTTCATTTAAAGCTGTTTGAATTTATTATTTCTCTTCTATTTAATGAAGTTGCTTCCACTCCGATAGTAAAGGGTTTATGAAGCAGCATTACCAACTCGGAAGAAAGCTGGCTTGTTGGCCTAAAGTAACCCCTTAGAAGTTCCAGTAGTGCAAAGTTTTCCCAGTCGTAGTCATGGTAACAGAATCGCTCCCTCCTTTTATGGAATAACATTAATGTGCAGACTATTTTGCCAAGGTGGAGTCCCTTCCTCTAAACAAGCAAATTTTTGTGGTTAGTTTGAGCTGGAATTAGCCAGACCTCTGACTTTAGAAAGGTAGAAGTTTTAACATGAGCCTTTAGTACTTGGCAAGTAAGCAGAAGTCGTTCTCTAGAATAGGGTTACTTGTCTTTTGCCAAGTCTGAAAAACAGACGTTAACAGAAACCCTGGCCGCAGTGTGTTTTTGTTAAATGATCTACTTCAAATAGACCACAGAAATAACATAAAATATGGCAAAGTCTGACTTTTAAAAGTGTGCTGGATAATCACAGACAGCAATACTTCCCAGAGTTAGGAAACTGGGGAACTTAACACACCAACAGACCCATGCATGCCATTGCTTCACAGGAGAAACAACATAAATATACATACAGTGGCCACTTTATTAGGTATAGTACTCCTGTACCTACGTGGCCACTAAGTGTATGTTCATGGTCTTCTGCTGCTGTAGCCTACCCACTCCCAGAGATGCTCTTCTGCACACCACTATTGTAATGCATAGTTATTTGAGTAACTATCACCTTCCTGCCAGCGTAAACCGGTCTGGCCATTCTCCTCTGATCTTTCTCATTAACAAGGCATTTTCGTTCACAGAACTGTTGTTCATTGGATGTTATTTGTTTCTCGCAAGATTCGCTGTAAACTCTTGAGACTGTTGTGTGTGAAGATCCCAGGCAGTCTGAAATACTCAAACCACCCCATCTGGTATCAAAAATAATTCCACAGTCAAAGTCACTTAGATCATATTTCCTCCCCACTCTGATGTTTGCTCTGAACAATAGCTGAACCTCTTGACCACGTCTGTATGCTTTTATGCATTGAGTTGCTGCCATTTGATTGGCTGATTAGATATTTGCATGAATGCACAGGTGTACAGGTGAGGTAGGTGTTTGAACTTTCACCTATGTTTCCCAATGGATATGCATGCAAACGTTACAGCTGGGACTCACTGCCCACCAAAGATGCTCGGAAGATCACAGCTTTATTCTCTGGTCCATGTTAAATGAGCTGTTTACAGCCAGGACAGAGAACTAAGGCTTCTTCAACCCACATCTTTGGGTTCTCATTGCTGATGAGCAGCTTGTGGCAACTCAGGTCTGGATACTGGGTAAGGTCAGACGCAGACTCACATGTTGCGAGGCCCAATGGAGTCCAGCAGGCGATGGAAAATGAAACTCAGGGTAGGATATGCACTTTGATAATACATTTACTTTGAACTTTGGATGTTGGATATGGTGGGTTTGAGGTGTTGCAGGAGAACTAAACGCAAATCAAATCAATAACACGGGACCCGTCCTGAAGAAGGGTCTCAGCCCGAAACGTCGCCTGTTTACTCTTTTCCATAGATGCTGCCCAACCTGCTGAGTTCCTCCAACATTATGTGTGTGGTGCCTCAAATCAAATCAATTTGAATTATTTTCAAAAAGAAGTCTACTGGCTACAAACTTGGAAGTATTTGCTCCACATTATTATCTGTAAAGTAATTAAGGTATTTTGAGTGATGTCACATTTTAATTAATGTAACAATCATAAATAAACAGTGCACTACTCCTAAAACATTGAACATAGAACTATACAGTTCAGGGACAGGCCCTTCAGCCTACAATGCTGGTGCTGACCATGGTGCGAGCTAAAACCTAGTCCATCTGCCTGCACACGATCCCTTCATTCCCTGCCTACTCATACACCAGGCTCAATACCTCATCATTGCCACTAATGTTTCTTCTTCCACCAGAAACCCTGGCAATGTGTTCAGACATTTATCACTCTCTGTGTAAAAAACTTACCAGAAGACCATAAGACATGGGAGCAGAATTGGGCCATTCAGCCCATCAAGTCTCCTATGCCATTTCATCATGGCTTATCCATTTCCCTCTCAACCTCATTCTCCTGCCTTCTTCCCATAACCTTTCATGCTCTGACTGATCAAGAACCTATCAACTTCTCGAGCCAATGGCCTGGTCTCCACAGCCACCTGTGGCAAAGAAATCCACAGATTCACCACCCTCTGGCTGAAGAAATTTATCCTCATCTCCATTCTAAAGTGACATCCCTCTATTCTGATGCTTTGCCTTCTGGTCCTAGGCTCCCCCACCATAGGCAACATCCTCTCCACATCCAACTTATCCAGTCCTTTCTATATTCAGTAGGTTTCAATGAGATCCTCACACATCCTTCTAAATTACTACACTTTGTTATCCACTTTGGGAGTAAGAACAGGAAGGCAGATTATTATCTGAACGGTGTAGAGTTAGGTAAGGGAGAAATACAAGGAGATCTAGGAGTACTTGTTCATCAGTCACTGAAGGTGAATGAGCAAGTGCAACAGGCAGTGAAGAAGGCTAATGGAATGTTGGCCTTTATTACAAAGGGAATTGAGTACAAGAGCAAGGAAATCCTTTTGCATTTGTACAGGGCCCTGGTGAGACCACACCTGGAGTGCTGTGTACAGTTTTGGTCTCCAGGGTTAAGGAAGGACATCCTGGCTGTAGAGGAAGTGCAGCGTAGATTCACAAGGTTAATTCCTGGGATGTCCGGAATGATTGCTCTTTACAGAAACCACGCTGAATTGACTTATTTTATCATTAGTCTTCAAGTACCCCGAAATCTCATCCTTAATAATAGACTCCAACACCTTCCCAACTACTGAGGTTAGGCTAACTGGCCTATAATTTCCTTTCTTTTGTCTTCCTCCCTTCATAAAGAGTAGAATGACATTTGCAATCCTCCAGTCCTCCAGGACCATGCCAGAATCAAGTGATTCTGGAAGGATCATGACCAGTGTATCTGTTATCTCTTCAGCAACCTCTTTCAGGACTCTGGGATGTAGTCCATCTGGTCCAGGTGACTTATCCACCTTAAGACCTTTCAGTTTGCCTAGCACTTTTTCCTTTGTAATAGCAATGGCACTCATTCCTGCTTCCTGACCCTCATGGACCCCTGGCATACAGCTAGTGTCTTCCACAGTAAAGACTGAAGAAAAGTACTTAATAAGTTCATCTGCCATTTTTTGTTCCCCCATTACTACCTCATCTGCATCATTTTCCAGTGGTCCAATATCAAATCTCGCCTCCCTTTTATTCTTTATATAACTGAAAAACTTTTAGTATCCAGCTTTATATTATTAGCTAGTTTGCCCTCAAATTTCATCTTTTCCCTTCTTATTGCTTTTTAGTTGTTTTTTGTTGGATTTTAAAAGCTTCCCGATCATCCAACTTCCCACTCACTTTTGCTACATTATATGCCATTTCCTTGGCTTTTATGCAGTCTTTAACTTCCCATGTCAGCCACAGTTGCCTACACCTGCTATTTGAGAACAACTTCTTCTGTGGGACATATCTATCCTACGCCTTGTGAACTATTCCCAGAAACTTCAGTCATCTCTGTTCTGCTGTCATACCCGCCAGTATTTTTCTCCAATGCACCTGGGCAAGCTTCTCTCTCGTGCCTCTGTAATTCCCTTTATTCCATTGTGATATTGATACATGTGACTTAAGCTTCTCCCTCTCAAACTGCAGCATGAATTCAATCATATTATGATCACTGTCCCCTAAGGTTTCCTTTACGTTAAGCTTCCTAACAAGATCTGGGTTATTACACAACACCCACTCTAAGATAACCTTTCCTTGAGTAGGCTTGAGCACAAGCAGCTCTTAAAAGCCATCTCGTAGGCATTCAACAAATTTCCTCTCTTGCAATCCGACGCCAACCTGATTTTCCTAATCCCCTTGCATTTTGAAATCCCCCATTACAATTGTGACATTACCCTTACCTTGTGACATACCCTTTCCAGCTCCCTTTGTAATCTCAACCCTACATCTTGGCTACTATTTGGAGGCCTATATATGATTTCTGTAATGTTTTTATTACCCTTGCAGTTTCTTAACTCCACCCACAAAGATTCGACATCCTCTGACCCTATATCACCTCTTTCTAAAGATGTAATTCCATCCCTTACCAACAGAGCCACACCACTACCTATGTCTTCATGCCTGTCCTTTTAGTACAAAGTATATCCTTTGATTTTAAACTCCCAGCTATGACCTTTCAGCCACGACTCAGTGATGCCCACAATGTCATACCAACCAATCTCTATCTGCGCCACGATTTTGTCCATTTTGTTCCAAATTCTACACACATTTAATTTCAGCACCTTCAGTCCTGCATTCTTCACCCTTATGAATTTTGCCTCTGTGGTACCACTTAACTCTTTGCCCTGCCTGCACTTGTACCCAATCATTGGCTTGTCCTTCCTTATATTCGTGTTACATGTTACATCATCTACTTGTAAACCGGCTGGCTCATCCTCAAATCTATCATCCTGGTTCCCATACCCCTGCCATATTAGTTTAACCCACTCCCAACAGCTCTCCTGCCTGCAAGGATATTGGTTCCCGTCAGATTCAAGTGCAATCTGTCCCTTTTGTACAAGTCACATCTGCCCCGGAAGAGGTCCCAATGATTCAGAAATCTGAATCCCTGCCCCCTGCTCCAATTCTTCAGCCACACATTTATTTGCCTCATCATTCTATTCCTATCCTCACTGTCACATGTTGTAACAGTTCATTTGGGGACTGGCCTTTTTCGTCGGCGCTCTCCTCCAGTGAAATGAAAGGCTGGATTGCTGAGAGCTGAACCATAAATAAACATGTCGCTCAGGGTCTTGGACTATACATTTGTTTTCTTGCGTAATGATATTTGTTTTTCTTCTCTCGGTCTCACTTTTTTGAATGTATGTTATGCACCCTGGCCCCAGAGAAACGCCGTCTCATTTGACTGTATCCAAGTATGGTTTGAACGATAATTAAACTTGATTCGATTTGATTTGACAAGCCTTTTCAATCTCCCATTGTCATTTGTAGCCCACATCCTAGCTACTATTCGAAGGCCTGTGTTGAACTCACATCAGGGTCTTTTTACCCTTGCAGTTTCTTAACTCTACCCACAAGAATTCTACATCTTCTGATCCTATGTCAGCTCTTTCTAAGGATTTGATTTCATTTTTTGTTAACAGAGCAACACCACCCCCTCTGTCTATCTGTCTGTCTCTTATTGCTGTGTACATCTCCCTTCACCTTTTCTCCTCTCACCTTAAAGCAATGCTCTCTGGTTTTTGATATTTCTACCTGGGACTATGAGTCTGATTATCCACCCTATTTATGTCTCTCATAATTTTATAAACTTCTTCCAGGTATCCCTCAGCCCCTGATGATCCAGAGAAAATAATCTAATCCCAGAATCAATACTGAAGAGATGATTATAGAATTATAAATGACTCTGGAAAGCCCCTCAGAGCCCAGCAGGCTGAGAAATGGCCCAGAACAGTTAGCAAGTGCAAATGTGAAAAGAGTTCTTCACGGAAGCTGTACCCCAGTGTCATTAGTTTCCCCGACTTTGCTATAAATAATGCAGTGCTTCAGTGGTAGAGCCCAAGCAGCTGTATAGAGTATAACACACACAGAATGCTTGCACATCTCAGCAGGTCAAGCAGCATACAATGTCAAGCAGGTTAATCAAAATCCTAATCCAAATTCTTCAAGCAAGACTTTGAACAGCAGTTTAACTGGTTCTGGAAGCAAGCCTGGAAGATCATCGGGGACAAGTTTGTATCTTGAGGACAAAGATTAGTTTGGGTTGAATGACGTTCAAAGAATTACTATGTGAGGACTAGTTGCTCTCTGGTTTGGCTTAATAGTTGCGTTGGGTCCTGGGGTAGTTGGCTTCATTCCTCTTGGGTGTGAATCACCCAAAGGCTGAGAGAGCTAGGCAGTTAGGTGACCATTCTCAAATTTTCTTTTGGAACAGTTTTGAGCCCAGGCTTGAAGCCTCTTTGGGGAAAGCAAGTTTCTGAGCAGTTGTAATCGTACTGGAGGACCAAAAGCAGATGGGAAGAGCAGAGTACAACAGTGCAGTGGTCATCTGCCAGGACTGGAGTTGGCAGCTTCCAAAGGAGGTTTACAATAGAGGAACCACTTGAAGCCATTACTCATATGTAAATTCATAAAGTTGCTGTTGCAGGGACAATTACTTTGCCAGTTCCAGAAATTAGGCCGAACCATGGCACAGGCTTAAATTTGACTGTTATCATTCTTTCCAAAATATTTTTGTGCACATGATACTTGCCCAAGTAGCTACTCTCCACAGAGCCAATCACTTGGAATACGGTGAAATTACTAAAAACTATAAATGCAGGTCATTCTTGGTTTCATTTCACAAGATATTATAATTTTTCTTCAATTTGATTTAGATACTTCTAATGATACAATAAAAACTGAATGATAAAAGGATATCATCAAGTATTTGCACATGAGTTCTACACAACTCAGCTGGTTAATGTAGTAAATGGATGATCAAAAAGTGATAGCCCGTATCAACCTCATTCACTTCATCAGAGGCTGAAGTAGAGGCTTCAATGTAATTGGCCTCAATACAGTTTGCTAAAAAGACCATACGACCATATGTAATAAGAGCATGATTAGAGTATTTGGCTCATTAAGTCTGCTCCAACATTCAATGCTCGCTTTAATGGTGCATGATTTGTTTTTTCTCTCTCCGCATATTGGGTGTTCGAGGGGCTTCTTTCGTTTTAGTTCTATAGGATTTCTTCGATTTGTGGCTGCCTGTAAGGAGATGAATTTCAAGGCCATAAGAAGTATACATACTTTGAAATATATCTACTTTGAACTTCTGAACTTCGAATTATGTCTGCTTATTTTTGTCTCAACTGCATTACCCCATAACCCTTACCAATCAAGAACTTATCAATGTCTGCCTTAAATATGCCCAGTGGCAGCCTCCACAGCCCTCCTTGACAATAAATTCCACAGATTCACCACCCTCTGGCTGAAGAACTTCTTCCTCACCTCTGAAGGGACCGTGCACCTCAAGGGTGTGTGCTTAGCCCACTACTCTACTCTTTCTATACCTATGACTGGGTGGCTAGGCAGAGCTCAAATGCCAGCTATAGGTTTGCTGATAATGCAACTATTGTTGGTAGGATCTCAGATGGAGATGAGAGGGCATACAGGAGTGACATATAACAGCTCCTGAGTGATGTCACAGCAAAACCTTGCACTCAATGTCAGTAAGATAAAAAGAGCTGATTGTGGACTTCAGAAAGGGTAAAACATAGAAATATAGAAAACCTACAACACAATACAGGCACTTTGGCCCACAAAGCTGTGCCGAACATGTCCTTACCTTAGAACTACCTAGGCTAACCCATAGCCCTCTATTTTTCTAAGCTCCATGTACCCACCCAGAAGTCTCTTAAAAGACCCTATCATTTCCATTTCTGCCACCACCACCGGCAGCCCATTCCACGCACTCACCACTCTCTAGGTAAGACGAGGGAACATGAGCGAATCCTCACAGGGAGATCAGAAGAGGAGAGAGTGAGCAATTTCAATTTCCTGGGTGTCAAGATCTCTGAGCATCTAATCCGGTTTCAATATATCGATGCAGTTATAAAGAAGGCAAGAAGGCAAGAAAGGGGTTATACTTAGTTAGGAATACGAAGGATTTGGTTTGTCTGCTAAAACACTCGAAAATGTCTATAGTTGTACAATGGAGGGTATTCTGACAGGCTGCATTACTGTCTGGTATGGGACTGGCTATAGCACAGATCGAAAGTAGCTACAGAAAGTTGTAAAATTAGTCCGCTCCTTCCGTGGTATCCAAGACAATAGTAACATTCATAATAGAGGTGCCTCAGAAAGGTGACATCCATCATTAAGGAGTCCTATGAGCAGGACGTGCCCTCTTCTCACTGTTACCATCAGGGAGGAGGTACAGGAGCCTGAAGGCACACACTCAGTGATTCAGGAACAGCTTCTTCCCCTCTGCCATCCAATTCCTAAATGGACATTGAACCCATGAACACTACCTCAATTTTTAAATGTTATTTCTGTTTTGCACTATTTTTAAGCTAAAATATTTAATATACACTACTGTAATTGATTTCCTTATTTATGTTTTCCCTTTCTATGTTATCGTGTCTTGCACTGTACTGCTGCTGCTAAATTAACAAATTTCACGACACATGCCAGTGATAATAAACCTGATTCTGATTCTTACTCAACAAAGGCTCCATCTCAAATACAATTTATTGGCTGTGCAGTACTTTGACTCACCCTAAAGTTATGTAAAAGAGCTGTTTAAATACACTCAGTGGCCATTTTATTAGGTAGACAAGCACGGAGGCTGTCACAGTCCGGTCCGTGGACTCCAGACTCCAGTTCTTCTGGCTGTCCCTGTCTCATTTGGGGCTTAATCGTCAGCACCTGATTCTCGTCTTGAAGCAGGGAATATAAGTGGCCCCAGGTTCGCATGTAGGTTTGTCTTGTCAGTATCCTGTCCTTGCCTCTGTGGGGGTTCATCTTGTTGGTATCCTGTCCTCGCCTCTGTGGGGGGAGTCAGGCTGTCCTTGCTGTTACCCTATGGTGGGATCTGTCCCTCCTGGTCCTTGCCTCCATTGAGTAAGTCAGGCTGTCATTGCTGTTACCCTGGGGCTGGACTATTCCTTTCCTTCCCTCTGAAGCCCTACCCTGCAACCTATGCCTGGGGCCCCGCCCTACCCTGCAACCTGTGCCTGGGGTCTTGCCCTGCCTCTGCCTGGAGCCTTGCCCTGTTTGGAACTGTCTGTCCGTGTCCATGCCTTCACTAGGTAGGTCTGGCCGTTTTGCCACTACCTAGTGTTGGGAACTGTCTTGTCATGTTCAGTGTTCTGTGTAATGAGTCACGGCCCTACGTCCTGTACCCAAGGAGGGGTCCCGGCTCGGTGTTCCATGTTCCTGTTCTCCCTCCACCAAGGCTCTGTGTTCTGCATTCCTGTTCTCCCTCCACCAAGGCTCTGTGTTCTGCATTCCTGTTCTCCCTCCACCAAGGCTCTGTGTTCTCGTCTTGTCGATGTGCCTTGCCCAGCCCAGTGCTGGAGTTCCCTTGTCCTGTCCAGGAATCTCACGTCCAGTCCTGTGCCTCTCCTCGTCCTATAGCCACGTCTTGTCTTCGCCAGGTTCTGGAGTCCGAGCCCGAGTCAAGACCCAGGTTCTGGGTCCTTGTCCAGTCTCTGGCTTGGAGTCCAAGCCCAGGCTCCTAGTTCCCAGTTCTATGTCCTGGTTCCGCTATCCTTGTCAAGTCCTAGCCCAGGCCTGGATTCCTTGTCTCGACCGGGGCCTGTGTCATGTCCAGCGCCCTTTCTTCCTCACTTCCCTTGCTTCCTTCTCACGCCTAGTCCTGTTCCTGGTAATTCAGTGTCTTGCTTCTGGGTCCACTCCCAACTCCCCCCATACAACAGAGGCTTTAATACAAATTTTGAATCAGCCAATCAAGTGGCAGCAGACATGGTCAAGAGGTTCAAACCAAATATCAGAATGAGGAAAAAATGTGATCTAAGTAACTCTGACTGTGAAATAATTGTTGGAGCTAGACAGGGAGGTTTGAGTACCTCAGAAACTGCTGATATCCTGGAGTCTTCATGCACAACTGTCTCGAGAGTTTACAAAGAATGGCACAAAAAACCCCCAAAAATAAGCACATCCAGTGGGCAGCAGCTGTGTGGGTGAAAATTGCCTCGTTAATGAAAGGTCAGAGGGAAATGAGCAGACAGGTAACTTAAATAACCATGCGTTACAACAGTGACGTACGGAAGAGTACAACATGCTGAAACTTGAAGTGGATGGGCTACAGCAGCAGAAGACCATGAACATACACTCAGTGTCTATTTATTAGGTATCTCCTGTACCTAATAAAGTAATCACTGATTGTAACTGTTCATTGCAACGCATTACAGTTACCTGTTGCACCATGCCCAAAGTGAGTCACCAGCAGGCGAAGTTTCAAAACTGGCCAAAATTGCATGAATGTCTGTGGGCTGGTAAAATACTCTGCATAATGATATGTCCTTAGTAGAGTGTGGTAGCATATATGCTTCTGTAATCTCCTGCTGGATAGAATGTGAAAGGTGAGCGAGATGAAGGATTCTATTTACGATGTGCAATAATTGCCCATCAGGAATAGTCAGTATTCCGCCCACTGATATTCCAGCTTTCACAAAGGCAAACTGACTTGACTGTAAAAACGATTATCACAAAACAACACGTAACAGGAGGAAAATTGATTCGGGCTGATAGAAACAATTCAGCAGCAGTAGCTCTTTCCTGAATGTCATATAAAATGGAAGGTGTTATTTACTTTGGTTAAATTCAGACTCGTAAATTCACATGATTTAGGACTTTGGTTACCTGCGGGCTTCTCAGAAGTGGCCAGTAATGTACAGCTGAATACTGATAGCACCTGTACAAATACATAGACCCAGTGGCCACTTTACTAGGTACACCGGTACACCTACTTGTTAATGTAGTTATCTAACCAGCCAATCATGCGGCAGCAACTCAATGCATAAAAGCATACAGACATGGTCAAGAGGTTCAGTTGTTGTTCAGACCAAACATCAGAATGTGGAAGAAATGTGATCTAAGTGATTTTGACCATGGAATGATTGTTGGTGTCAGATGGCGTGGCTTGACTAAACAGAATCTGCTGATCTCCTGAGATTTTCACACACAACAGTCTAGAGATGACACAAAATGGTGCAAAAAACAAAAAGCATGCAGTGCGCAGCAGCCCTGTGGATGAAAATGCCTCGTTAATGAGAGAGGTCAAAGGAGAATGGCCAGACTGGCTCTTGACAGTAACTCAAAAAAACATGCGTTACAATACTGGTGTACAGAAGAGCATCTCTGAACACACAACACGTGTTTGAAGTGGATGGATTACAATAGCAGACGACCACGGACATACACTCAGTGGTACAGGAGGCCATTGTGTTTAAGTTTTACCTTGGGTGTAAGAAGCACCTTTTGACTTTCTCCAGTTATACTGAAGATAATGCTTTAACAGTACGAGCATGTTTTTGATTCTTGAGAGCTAAGGTAATAATCTAATGCACAGGGATACAAATCTTCCAGGGTAGTTTAGGAATTTGAATTGTTTTAAATTATCTAGAAATAAAGAAGAAATGGTAATTAAGAAGTGATTGCAAAACTAAAAGGTTTCCGCAAAGTCTCATTTTATTTATTCACTTGATGTGGATATCACTAGCAACCATAATGAATGAACATCTGGAATTAAACCTTTGGACTTGAACAACAGGAGGTAAATCTAACTATAAATCAAAGCAAGATCCATGATTGCTTTTCCCCCGACCAGTAACAGACCAGTGGAGCAGAGGCAGTTATAAAGTTCTTTGTTCGACATCATGGCCACGATGATGCATAACACAAAGGAGATTAAGAGCAGATCAGAAGCTGTGGTTCCTGCGGCAAGTGACTCAGCGGACTCCCTAAATACTGGGTGCGTCCTGCTTCAATAACGTTGCAACAGTTCAAAACCACCAGGGTCATCAACATGGCTGAGGTGTGTTCCACCTACAGAATGCATTGCAGTTACTCACCAAGGCTACACCAAAATCAACCTCCCAAGTTGTCCCAACAAGAAAACCAATGGAACACTAACCCTAGCAAGTCCAGTCCTGTACCGCCTCAAATGAAGATGTTTTATTTGTGGTTGTCAGATCCAAATCCTGGACTCAGTTCCCAAAAAACGTTGTGGGTGGTGCCTTCAACAGAAAGGGTGTAGGGGTTCTGGAAGGCAGTTGATCCTGAATGGGATCCTCCTACCGTACACCATGGATGAGGTGTGTTCCACCTACAGAATGCATTGCAGTTACTCACCAGGGCTACACCAAAATCAACCTCCCAAGTTGTCCCAACAAGAAAACCAATGGAACACTAACCCTAGCAAGTCCAGTCCTGTACCGCCTCAAATAAAGATGTTTTATTTGTGGTTGTCAGATCCAAATCCTGGACTCAGTTCCCAAAAAACGTTGTGGGTGGTGCCTTCAACAGAAAGGGTGTATGGGGTTCTGGAAGGCAGTTGGTCCCTGCTTGTCAAGGAGGATTAGGGATGAGTAATAAGATTAAAGATGAAAGATTAGCTTTTATTTGTTGCTTGTTCATCAAGACATTCAACCGTGCAATGAAATGCGTCACTTGCATCAATGAGCATCACAGTCGGAATGTATGCTGGTGGCTGCCTGCATGTGCTGCCAGGCTTCTGATGCCAACGTAGCACGCCCACAACTTGCTAATCCTTTCTAACCCGCGTGTCCGTGGAACGTGGGAGGGAACTGGAGCACCTGGGGGAAACCCATGTGGTCGTGGGGAGAAGGTACAAACTCCTTACACACAGCAGCAGGAATTGAACCCCCATCACTGGCACAGTAAAGCATTACACTTGCTGCTGTGTCATTGTACCACCCTTCAGCAATACACTCACCTCATGCATTAATTTCCTTTAAAACCCTACTAAAATAGAGAAAAGTGAAATAGCAATGGGTAAGACTGTCATTTTTGCAACAAATGCCATAATTAGATTCGAGGCTGCAATACATTGAGGAATGTGCGGGAAACATGATTTAACATCAACTAAGTTAAATGGACAGAGATCTGCTCAGGATTATAGTTTACATGACTTTCCCATCTAAATTCCCCGGAGAGTGCATTCAGGTTTTCCAATGCACCCAGTCTTAAAGGCAGAAATGTCTGCATCAAGACAATTATTTCCTGATTCTTTCATCTCCTTTTTTTGAGATGAGCTGTTTTGCACCAATATGTATTCCATACTTTTCTGCAGCACATCAGTGGTAGCAATGGGACATTAAATTTTATGACACTTTAATCTATTCAGTTTTCTTTTCTCTGGAACTCCATAATATGCTGGACTGCAAATCTGCGGGTGCCTGTATTTTATTTGTGTTCAGTTCACTGCTGCAGAGGTCATTGCTTCCTTCCTGTTGGATCACCAGCAGCCTTCTGCTCTTTCTGGTTCAGGACTGCACCAAAGAGTGTATCCAACCACAAATCCATCGGGAGCTCTCTGTCTCTAAAATACACAGAGACAGCTCTCTTTAATGGCTGTACATTCCTCTAGACCTGAGCCAGATTGTGTCACATAATGTGGCCCAACCCTGGAACTAGACATTAGTTTGATCTTGGCAGACTGCAAGCCTTCCAGTAACTTAGCCTTGCTAGGTTTTGTCAGCATTGAGAGAACAAAGACAAGTTTAGACAATCCAGTTCGAGTTTTCTCAGCATTATTTAAATTAGGTCACTGGGTATTTATAATTCCAAGGAGACATTAATATGCTGACTGCAGCAATTATTCTAAAATAGGAAAGGTGTATGTGCAGAACTGAGGATAACAGTGATAAAGGTTTCATTTTGGCACCAGGAGACCTTAATGAAAAAGTACTATTTTAATGATCTTTCAATAGCTGAGAACCTTGTGTAAAAGAAGTCATCTAATGACAATGTCTTGCTCAACTAATATCTTTATGTAGCATATTTATTTTACTGTGGGTAAGGATAATGAGAAACCCACAACAACATGATTAGTAATGTAAGTCAGGCAGAAGCTCAAAATACAGATTACACGTGGCCTTGGTAATATTTGGCTCTTTATGCTTAACCAGAAAGGAAAGGAATTGTCTCTCACCTTATCACAAAGCCATGTGATGTCTGGATCTGCATGTTCGCTAAAATGACATTGACATGGTGCCTAATGATTGCTGTTGTGGTGACGTTTATTGTGATAAACCAAAAGCCTGATGCCATCGATCTCTTGTCATTAGCTATTACTGGATTGTGCGAACACTGTCAGATACTGTTAATTCATAAAAGCTCTTAGTAAAATAAATAACTCAGTGGGGTAAAAAGACAGTGAACTCAACTAAGGAGTGTGCAAAATATTTCAAGGAGAATGGTTTGTCTTTTACCAGCCTTTAGTGTAGAACTTCCACTTTGTCGATTTCAATGTGGGGGATCATTAGAAAGTTTAAAACAATCGTGATAAAATCCAACTGAAATCATGCAGAATGAGCGTATTAACACACCAGAATTCAACCTTCTCGCTTTGCCTAGGTTAGTTAACCATTATTGGATCTTGACGTTTACTGAGTACAAATAATTCAAAACTATTAAAGCATGCACCCAACAGCCCTGACCAACGTATCGCTAAACTTCTGTGTTGTGTGTTTACTCATTAAGCCATGAACAAAGAAATATTATATCACAAAATGTATTCAGGAACCATTGGCCTAGAAATTGGATTTTATCCATAATCCCATTTAAGATGGTGGCACTGGTGAACTTCAGCGACTTCTGCTGGTTGCTAATGAAACAAGGAAAACAACTAAACACTTTGCTGGCAAACAATCGTCGCAAGTAATATTCTGTAACATCCCTTTGGACTTGAAAGCAATTTGATGTGGCAGAACCGAGGCGAGGTGAGATGGTGGGTTTGTTGCCGAGAGCACGGGAGAACTGAGGTCTGATCAATTTAAGCCCCGTGCCAAATTGGAAAGATCTGTTTATAGCCTGAGTCCAGGCACCAGAGCATACCAAAGTGACTGAACCCAATGTTTGGACAGAGACTTAAACACAGGGCCAATTTGGAAAAGTTGGGTTACAAGCCAAATCGAAGCAGTGGGTTCCAAGTACCAGAGCAGATTGAGACAACTGAACCTATGTTTGGACAGAGGTTTAAGCACGGGGCCGAATCAGAAAGGTCGGGTACAGGCCGGATTGAGGCAGTGGAGTCCTGGCCCCAAGTGCGTTAAGGCAACTGAACCCAATGTGTGGATGTTGATTTAGGCGCTGGGCCAGATTGAAAAGGTCAGGGTATCAGGGCCCAAGGTGAGGAACGGGCTGGTTCAGATTGCTGCCCCATGACTTGGCTCTGTGCTGATCTATGCTGAACTGAGGGACTCTCTTTGTGGACTTCAGTACAGAGCGCTATTTGCTTGTGCTTGTTGTTTGTATGATTTGTTTTTTCTCTCTGCACATTGAGTGTTCAACAGTCTTCTTTCTTTCTATGGGTTCTTTTGGGTTTCTGTTTTGTGGCTGCCTTTTAGGAGATGAATCTCAAGGTTGTATATAATATACACATACTTTGATAATAAATGTAGTTTGAATTTAAAATTTGCAGTGCAGAATGGGTTCTATATTTTACCTCAACACCACTCATAAGTGGCCCGAACAAAAGCAAAATTGGGACATACACAAAATGGTGGTGGAACGCAGCAGGCCAGGCAGCATCTATAGGAGGAAGCACTGTTGACGTTTTGGGCCGGGACCCTTCGTCAGCACTAAAATTGGGACATTCTTGCTTTATAAAATTGTTATTGTGCTTTTTCCATTTATGAGTGATTCAAATCTGTTTACTATCTTTTACACAAACACACTGTTTTAGCTGGGCAGGCAGCAACAATGGCTTTCATTCACACTGGGGATGAGTTTGTGCTATTGAAGAGATCTCCCCATGGTATCTTAAAGTGCCATAGAGATCAGGTTAGAATCTGGGGTGGAGAGCAGAGCAGTCTCAGGGAAATCAAGGATGCGAAAGGGGTGGAGTTACAGTGCATGGGTCCCATGGGGTGACCTTTTGAGCAGAAACCACTTCAACGGTTCCCCGCAGTAGTGAAGAGAGTCCCAGGTCCCTGTGATCAGGAGCCTTGGGCCTGTAAATTGAAGTCATCAATTAACTAAAGCCTTGAGCAAGTCTTAAAGAGGTAAGAGTCACAGGGGATGAGTTTCAGCACAGACAAGTAGCATGCTGGAGATCAACTCCAAATGTATACACTTCACTGCCTTCAACATGAAGCACCTTTACAGTACTGTGCATTGATAGGACCTGGCCCCATAATAAACATGTTGTCCTTTTTCTGTTCTTAGGTAACTAATATAAGCTGTGAGTATGAATGATGTTATTACATGTGCAAATTACTCCAGGGCAATTATATTGAATCATAGCATGGAATGCCTAGTACAATTTCTAGACAGCTAGAATTTCGGCAGGAAACGTGTGTAAACCCTGCAAAACATGCTCAAAATTATATGTTATGCATTATTTACTCATAAAAACAACCACAGATGGATCTTCTCTAATCTAATTCCCAGGCTTTTATTTCTGGCATGTTAATTTACATGAGATTCTGAGTGACGTTACCAGGCCTTTGCACTGACAAGGCTAATGCAAGCATAAGTGCTGTCTTTGACCTTCAAGCTGTACCTACCGTTGCTGGCTTGCGAGGCCCTTTCAAATTGATTTTTTATTGCCAGCTATTCCATAGATTTCTGATGTGTGGCTTACGTCTGCTGCTAATTTTAATATCTTAATTGATCTGTTCTTTCTCCCTGTCCTTGTAATCAATATGCACCACTCTGCCTGAGGAGATTGTCAAGAGAATGTTCCCAATATTCTGTCACTGTTGTTCAATAAGCAGCTTTTAGAGGAAGTATACAGAAGTTTCCAACGTCATGCCCCCATCCCCCAGCTTTGCCGACTTTCTCAGAGCCTTCTCTTAGATCAGTCAGACATCTGGGATGTTATACTTTAACGTTGTAAAACACTGGTCATACCTCAAATGCATACCGTTCTGGTCAGCACATTAAAGGAAAGATGTGATAGCACTGGAAGGGAGTGCAGAAGAGATTCGCCAGGATGTTGCCTGGAAAGAAGCTATCAGTTATAAGCAGTGACTGGAGATCCTGTTTTCCATGGAGTGGAAGAGATTAAGAGGGGGCATGACTGAGGTATATACGTGTAACTGTGGCGACCCACTTCCCAGCGCACTCGAACCGGCTCACAAAGTGGCGTGTGCCGGCATAGAGGCCGGTTCCAAAGAGGGCGCCAAGTCTGCTTCACCAGCAAGGGGAAAAGCCCGCGCACGGGACGGGACTGTGAATACGTGCCCCCTACAGTATTCCAGCCCGGGGAGGCCGGGATCAGGAAGGCTTTAAAGCGAGGCCGCGAAGTTTGAATAAATCTCTTTTGCAACTGCAGCTCATCGACTACGTGTCGTTATTTCAGCGCTGCGTGTAGCACCACTACAATTGGTGACCCCGATGGCCCAAACGATATTTGGGCCGAAGATGAATGACGCCGCATCTGTTCATGCAGTTTCGTTAAAACTGCCAAGCTTCTGGACGCTGCGATCTCAGCTATGGTTCCAACAAGCAGAAGCCCAATTCCATATTTGTACTGGACATTTGGGGGAAAGAGGAGGTTTTCACGGTGGACCGACTCAAACCAGCCCATGTGGATGTGGCGCAGCCGGTCGAGATTCCGGCACCGTGGTGCAGAGGCAGACCTCCCAAACAGAGTCCGACCCAGACTGTGGACATTGGGGGGGTGTATCACCGGTTCTGGGGGGGGGGGGGGTTATGTGGCGACCCACTTCCTAGCGCACTCGAACCGGCTCACAAAGTGGCGCGCGCCCGGCATAGAGGCCGGTTCCAAAGAGGGTGCCAAGTCTGCTTCACCAGCAAGGGGACAAGCCCGCGTGCGGGACGGGACTGTGAATACGTGCCCCCTACAGCATTCCCGCCCGGGGAGGCCGGGATCAGGAAGGCTTTAAAGCGAGGCCGCGAAGTTTGAATAAATCTCTTTTGCAACTGCAGCTCATCGACTACGTGTCGTTATTTCAGCGCTGCGTGTAGCACCGCATGAGGGCTGCAGATAAGGTAGATAGGAAACTGTCTTCTGGTTCCAGTTAAGATGGTGCTACCAAACACATGCAACAGCTCATTGGAGTTAAAAGGTTAGGAAATTACTAAAAACATCTTTTCTGAGGTAAATTGTGTTAAATTATTGCTGCAGACAGTTGGGGGGGGGGGCAATAATGAGGTGAGTTCAAGGGAACTGCCAAGATGTCGTGTTGCAGAATCGATGCAGGTGGAGTGAGCCATTTGGAGGTCAAAGCCAGGGCAGAGGAATTTCGACTTCCATACAACTGGCCCGGATGCAAGGTTGGATCACTCTGGGCCCCAAGAGGGAATGTTGGGGCAAAGGAGATTCGATACCTGTACAACTGGCCCAGGTGCAAGGTTGGATCGCTCTGGGCACCAAGCTGATTTGAAGAGCTTGAGAGTGGCTTTGGGTTGGGCGGCGAAATCTGGGCCCGTAGCGAGTCACTGGGCGGCAAGGTGTAGGCTCTGTGCCCTTCGCAGCAGCCGGGTCCTAGTGCAAGGTATGATCTGCTGATTAGACAATTTAAATGCCGGCCCAGACTTCACTTGCTCTCCACGATGTTCACTCCTGTATACAGGGCGTCAGAGCCTTTCATTGATTCATTGTTTGGTCAATTAAACGCTGGCCCAGACAGACAGAAAACACAAAGTGTCGGGATCCAAGGTGAGAGCTGATATCGCTCGCTCTCTGCGATGGTCACGCCTGTCTCCTTGACGCTGAGGCAATAAAGACCACCCCAGCTGCTGTGCTCCATACCCACTAATACGATAAACTGATAAGCGAGGATTTGGGCCTCGGGTCCAAAGACTTTATTTGGTTCAGAATGTTGTTCGCTTCAATTGTTTACGTGATTCGGTTTTTTCCCCCTTTCTCTCGTGCAGTGGGCATTGGTCTTTTATTTTTTATTTTTTCTCTTGAATTCTGTTCTTTCGGATTTCTTGCTTTGCGGCTGCCTGTAATTTGTAAAACTTATACATTTTTTCATAATAAATGTATTTTGAATCTTTGAACCCTTATCAGAGGTGAATAAAGCTAGAGGAAATAGATTTATAGTTCAAAGCTCAGAATCAATTTATATATATCATACACTACCTTGGGATCCATTTTCTTGCAAGCATTTACAGTAAAGAAATACAACAGAATATATGAAAAGCTATAGACAACAAAGACCAACAAACTATGTGCAAAAGAAGGCAAATCATGCAAATGATTTGAAAAAGTAAATATATAACACTGAGTTCCTGAAAGTGATACGAGATTGTGGAATCAGTTCAAGGTTGAGGTGACAACCTATACACTCACTTTCAAGAACACCATCAAGGAGGGTAAGGGGAAAGAGATTTAGAGGGGATTTGAGGGGGACCTCTTTTCCCTGGAATGGACTGCCAGACAGGGTGGTGGAAGCATTTAAAAAGTGTCTATTAAATCACCCAGGGTCAGAAGGCAGCAGGCCAAGTATTGGAAGGTGAGATGCTTCCTGTCGGTCAGCATGGGCAAGATGGGCCAAATAGCCTTTGCCAGGCGGTATGATTCAATGGTGATACAATGAACCGTTCTCTTCAAATGCAGGTGAAAGTGCTCCCAAGTCACTGTAAATTATGGAGTGCCTTAGAGTTTGCCAGTCGATCATATTTTGAAATATTCAAAATCCAAGCAAGATTTCCCAGTGGCCAACCATTTTAACTCCATTCCAGAGGCCACTCTCATCTTGGAAGAGCAACACCCCGTTTTCAGTCTGGGTATCCTTCGACCTGGAATTTACTCTAAATTCCGGTAATTTCTTCCCCCTCCCCTTCTCTCTCTTACATTTAGAATATTTTGTGGACTAGGAGGCAAAAGAGTGAAATACAAGTACTTGACATTGTAACGTATACTGGAGACGCAAGAACATGCTGCTGTACAGGAAACCTCGCCACTTCCCCTGACCACTTTCATCCCCGACCCCACCCCCATGGTAAGTGGCTGCTGAGAACAGTGCCTAGGGGTGTGGGGCTGTACACGATGCCTGTAATCTTGTGATCCCACCCGCCAGCAGGTTTGCAGCTGGTCGGCACTGCAACAGAAGTTATGGTAATGAGCTCTGACCATTAGGAGGGGGAAATCATTGTAGGATTGAAAGGCTGCATTCGGAACATTACCTTGAAAGCAGATTATGCGAGTTGCCAGGACGATTTTCGAATTTCAGGCGCTTGACATTTGCACTCCTGCAAGTGATTTGAAATTTGTCCAGTCACAAGAGATTTGTGAGAGAGAAAACTGGTGAGGTCAGAGATCCGGCTGATCCCTATTTCAGCCCCTCGCCGCCTCGGGGTACAGTGGCAAATCACTTACAACAGCTGGACACTGTGTTAAAGATCAGACGGCCCAAAGAGTGGGGAAGTTCAATCACTTTGGACAGACTCATCTCTCGCCTGGTTGTTCCAGCAGCCGATCCGCGGCAGGAGCGAGAATGGCGGACGCAGCAGGGCAGTGGACGTAGGCCGGTGGCACTGTTGACAGCTTTAAAACGGGACCGTGATACCACTCGTATGTCCGACTTGAATCGGCAGCTAGGCCGATTGGTGTGTTCACCTGCCAGATGAGGAGGTCGAGCAGGATGGTAATGGGAGTGGACAGAGGCCTCTCTGACACCTTTGGCTGGAGAGTACTGCCAGTGGGTGAGTGAGGGGAAGCATTCTCACCGTCTCCACCTCCTCGTCGTGGTGGAGAGATGTACGAGCTCCCGAGATCCTGAGACTGATAGTGTCTTGGGTCAGCCGTTTGGTGCTTAGCTGCTGGTAGGGTGTCCGACAGCAGTAAGGTCAGGTGGGAGTTTCCAGTCAAAGAGCCATCCAGCCAGCACCTCAGTATTGGGGCTGGCGGAAGATGGTGACTCATCACAACAGGATCCTCAGTTTCACGCCACTGGACCCTGAACCCGATCTGTCAAGGATCTTGTGGTGGCTACCCGTGCATCAGCTTCCCCGCGTTAAACAAAGTCACGCACAGAACATGGAACATAGACTTTTACAGCACATTGCAGGCCCTTCGGCCCACAATGTTGTGTTAACCATGTAACCTACTCAAGAAACTACCTAGAATTTCCCTAGCGCATAGCCCTCTATTTCTCTAAACTCCACGTAGCTATCGAAGAGTCTCTTAAAAGACCCGATTGTATCTGTCTCCACCACCGTCGCCAGCAGTGCGTTCTACGCACTCAGCACTCTCTGTGTGAAAAACTTACCCCTGACATCCCATCTGTACCTACTTCCAAGCACCTTAAAACTATGGCCCCTTGTGTGAACCATTTCAGTCCTGGGTAAAAGCCTCTGGCTATCCACATGATAAATGCCTCTCATCATCTTTCCACCTCTATCAAGTCACCTCTCATCTTCCGTCACTCCAAGGAGAAAAGGCCAAGTTCACACAACTGATTCTCATAAGGCATGCTCCCCAATCTAGGCAACATCCTTGTAAGTCTCCTCTGCGTCCTTTCTATGGTTTCCACGTCCTTCCTGTAGTGAGGTGACCAGAACAGTTCTCCATTAAGGGAACCCTCCCTAACAACCTGGATTAATTACTGTGGCGATCAGCAAGTGGCACAGAGGGCAGGATTGTGGCATTCTGGAAGCCCCTAAGAATATGTGGATCTGGGATGGGCCTCTACAGCTCCCTGAAGACCCAGAAGTAGACAACCCCTTTGGAGAATATCATACTTGACTCAAATATTCGCACTACCACTGCTATGATGAGGACAGAGTAGAAGGGTTGCTTGTGGGAGACTAGTGGGGGCATACCTGCACCCGATAACCTCCAGTGAGTGTCGTGAGGTTGGCAGCTGGGCCGTCCCTCTGACTTCCCAGGAAGCCTGACCAGCAACTGCTAAATTTAAACAAAACTCACAACTGCACTGAAAAGGTCTAAATTAAGTACGTGATGGTGTTCTGTTTCTCCTCTGTGGTACACAATCAAAATTTACCCACTGGAGAAATGACAGCAGGCATGTACATACCAAAAATACCATCCGAGCCTTCAGCTGCCTCAGGTATAGGCTTCCCTACGTAAGCGACGCCCTTACATTAAAACCTAGCTCTTTGACCATGTGTTCAGTTGCCCGAACTAATCCCTCATCTCCTTCTCAGTGCTCTTTTAGTTGAAGCACTTTGCGATGTTCATGTTGCTGCTGTAGTTCTTGTTACTGGAACTCTTTACTAAAGCAATACAGATTTCCATCATTCAGTCTCAGATAACGCCTTCCTATCACTGAAGTCCCAACACAACAGAACCAATTGAACTCCAGGTAACACAGCTGTTGCCGTCAATCCACTCCATCTGCAAAACTATTTCTGGCTCCTTCTCACTTTTGCTCTGTAAAATCTGTGGAGCCTGACAGCTGGAGGCAGAAAAAAATACAATTTGAAGAAATGCCAGGGAATGGAGAGGGCAAAGATCAAATCTGAGCATATCTTCCAGAGTCAATGATTCAAGGGCCTCTCCCTCATCTTTGAAAAGTACAATATCTACCCAACCTGACAACGTTTCTCCTTTTTCCTTCTTTTGAATTCCCCATTCTGTCTCCTTTCTTAGTTCCTCTTCTCACCTGTGTATCACCTCTCTCTGGTGCCCTACCCCCTTCTCTGTCCTCTCCTATCAGATTCCTTCTTCTTCAGCCATTTACCTTTACCACCTATCAACTCCCTACCTCTCACTTCACCCCCCCCCCCCACATGCACCCACCTTCCCACTCACCTGGCTTCACCTATCAACTTCCTGCTTGTACTCCTTCCCCTCCCTCCACCTTCTTTCTCTGCCTTCTTACCCCTTCATTTCCAGTCTTGATGAAAGGTCCCGGTCTGAAACATCAATATCTTATTCCTCGCCGTAGATACAGCCTGGCCTGCTCGGTTCCTCCAGTATTTTGTGCGTGTTACATTTTCTATCTGTAGTTTATCCTCCACCACCACCCTGACCTGAAGATCACTGGCAATCCTATACTCCTTCACTAAATACTAAATGGATTGTAATGGTCATTCAATGACAGAAAACGTATGAAGGACTGAATGGCCTACTCCAGTAATGTTGGTGTTCAGAAGGACCTGGATGGTCTTATACACAGCTGAATGAAAGTTAGCATGCCATTCAGTCAGCAGTTAGCAAGGCAGGTTGAATGTCAGTTTTTATTGCAAGATGTGTGTGTATATGACTCAAAGTACATTTAATATTAAAGTATGTATATGGAATACATCTGAGATTTAAGCTCCTGCAGGCTGCCACAAAACAAAGAAACACGATGGAACCCGTTCAAGAAAACATCAAACACCCAACGCCAAAAGAAGGAACAAATTGCTCAAACTGCAAAAAGCAAGCGGAGGATATATAGTATATCAAACATCAGATCGGGAGTCCAGTAGTATTCAGTTTAGTTCAGTTCAGCATCATATCACCAGCTGCAGGGCAAAGCATTCTTTACTGAGGTGCCACAGACCACATCAGTCGCCCCGATAACAAACAGCAAAAAAAGTGTAACCATCATATAACATGAATCCCAAAGTCCCCCAAAATGAGTGTACAGCCTCTCCGATCAACCCCTGCAACCTGTTTGCACAATTATACAGTGCCTCTCCCATACAGTGTCAGGAATATACAAGTCAGGCCTTGTGTTATATCTGTCATCTGTAGTTTATCCTTCACCACCACTGCTGCAGGGGTACACATGAAGATCCTCTCCAATCCAGGACACATCCTGGTGAAACTCTTCTGTACCCTCTCCAAAGCCTCCACATCCTTTCTGTAATGCAGTGACCAAAACTGCACTCAATACTCCAAATGTGGCCTGACCAAAGTTTTATACAGCTGCAATGTGACTCTCCAACTTTTAAACTCAGCGTCCTGGCTGATGAAGAGAAGTATGCTGTATGCCTTCTCTACCACCTATCCATTTGCATTGCTACTTTCATGGAGCTATGGACTTGTAGATCTCTTTGTATATCAATGCTCTGAAGAGCCTACCATTTATTGGAAACTTTCATCATGGATTTGATGTCACTTGTCTAGATTAAACACAAATTTCCATCCAATCTATTTCCATGGGACCAGTAGACCACAAGATATAGGAGCAGAATTAGATCATTTGGCACATCGAGTCTGCTCCAGCATTTCATCATGGTGAAATCCATTTTCCCTCTCAGCCCCAATCTCCTGTCTTCCCCCCCATGTCCCTTCATACCCTGACCAATAAAGAATCTATCAACCTCTACCTTAAATAGACATATGACTTGGTCTCCACAGCTGCCTGTAGCAACAATTTCCATGGATTCACCATTCTCTGGCTAAAGAAATTCCTCCGCATCTTTGTTCTAAAAGGATACCCCCTATTCTGAGGCTGTGTCCTCTGGTCTTAGACTCTCCCACCATAGAAAATATCCTCTCCACATCCATTCTATTAAGACCTTTCAGCATTCAATGGGTTTCAATTAAGTCACCCCTCATTCTTCTGAATTGAGTGAACAAATAAGAACAGACAGAGAGTACCTTATAAGATCATTTACCTCACCCAAGCTTGATCTCACCTAAGCCTGATTAGCCAGAGCTACTCTAAACACTGGCACACTCAAAACCAATGGCTGCTCCACTTGCAATTGAGCTATTTTATTGCCCCTTTCTAATGAATCCCTCTTGCTGATTGGTTGCATCTCAACTCAGAGAAACTGCTGCGAAATGCTGCTTTTTAAATCTCGAACGTGGACCTGACTGAAAATTAGCTCTTTTTATGCACTGCCGCTTGCTGATTGGTCGATCTTCAACTCAGAGAATCTGCTGCAAAGCTCTCCCTTTAAAATCTCAATCACCATCCTGGTCAAAAAGTAGCTCTTTTTAACACCCCCCTGATGTATCTTGTCCAACTCAGCTGTTGTTCTGCTGTTGTCCTTTGACAATCTTCCTCACCATCCGGAGTTCCGGTAAATTTTGGGTTGTCTTCACATTTACTGGAATCAGAGTCAGATGTATTGTCACTCACTTGACATGAAATGTTTTGTTGTGTTGCAGCTGCACAGCGCAGTGACATAAAATTACGATAGCAAATGAATAGTGCAAACAAGGAACGATGACACATAGATTCATGGACCATTCCGAAATCTGATGGTGGAGATGAAGAAGCTGTTTCTGAATCACTGAGTTCAGATCTTCAGGCTCTTGTTCCACCTCCCTGAGGACATTACTGCAAAGAGAGCATGTTCTGCATTGTGAGGATCCTTTGTAATGGAGGCCAACGGTTTGAGTCACCAACTCTTGAAGATGGTCTTGATGGCAGGGAGGGTTGTGCCTGTGGTGAAATTGGTCAAGTCTTCAGCCCTCTGCAGACACTTGCAATCCTTTGCTTTGGAGCCTCCATACCAGGCAGTGATGGAACCAGTCAGAATGTTCTCTACTGTATATCTAGAGAAATTTGTAAGAGCCTTTGGTGATTTACTGTACAGTATCTCATCAAACTCCTAATGAATTTGTCCCAGAGTTGTAAAGCACTACAGCACAACACCAGGCCCTTCAGCCCATCTAGCACATGCCAAAATGTTATTCTGCTGATGTAGAGCTACTAGCGTGCCTTCTTTGCTGTTGTATCAATGTGCTGGAGCCAGGGTAGATCCTCTGATATATTGACTCCAGGAACTTGAAGCTGCTTACCCTTTCTTGCTTCTCTCTCAATGAGAACTGGTGAGTGATCTCCTGACTTCGTCTTCCTGAAGTTCACAATCAGTTCCTTGGTTCTGCTGAAATTGTTGTTGTGTCACCACTCAACCAGCCAATCAATCTCATTTATGTGCTCCCTCAACACCTTCCAAGATTCTACCAACAACATCGGCAAATGTATAGAAGACGACTGAGCTGTGCTTAGCCACGCAGTCACGAGTGTAGAGAGAATAGAGCGGCAGGCTGAGCACACATCCTTGAGCTGTGGCTGCGTTGGTAGTCTGTAAGGAGGAGATGTTATTACCAATCTGCAGTGACTTTTGTCTCCCAGTAAAGAAATTAAGGATTCAATTGCAGAGGGAGGTATGGAGGCTCAGATTTTGAAGTTTGGTGATAAGTAGCGAGGGTATGCTGGTGATGAACACCCCTCCACCACGACTGCTCACCTTCTATGACCAAACCAATTTTCTACCAAACTTACCAATTCACTATTCTAATCAGAATCATTTAATATCGCTGGCATATGTTGTGAAATTTGTTATTTTGCGGCAGCAGTGTAGTGCAATACTTTTTAAATACTATAAATTATAATAAATAACTCGGAGTTGGCTGTGGTCGGGGCTCCCAAAGTGCTGTATCGGCAAGCTGCGGCGCTGGAGGTTCATGGCAGGAAGAGTTTTTCTTCCTTCTACCGTCTGCGTGAGATGATGGGCTATCGGGACTTTGAGACTTTCTTTTAAACCGTGCCATGGACTGCTCTTTATCAGATTACGGTATTGCTTTGCACTGTTGAAACTATGTGGTCTTTGTCAGTTAGTCTTTTATCAATTATGGTATTATCTGTACTGTTGAAACTATATGTTAACTACATATGTAAGTATGTGGTTTTGTGTAGGTCTTGTAGCTTTAGTTTTGTCTGATGGGTTTGTAGTTCCTTTCCGGGGAACGTGTTAAGACGGTAGCGCTATATCGATACGCAGCAGCCTCTCCGGACTCTGGATTGGAGATTACCAAATGTTATGTGGTTTTTCTTGTGTGGTCTGTTTTGTGCTTTTTCGTGATATCATTCTGGAGAACGTTGTCTCATTTTTTAACTGCATTGTATATTGTGGTTTATAAATGACAATAAACTGAATCTGAATCTGATATATATGTAATTAAATTAAATAAGTAGTGCAAAAACAGAACAAAAAGCAATGAGGTAGCGTTCATGGGTTGGTTCATTGTCTGCTCAAAAATCTGATGGTGGAGGGGAAGACGCTGTTTGTAAAACATTAAGTGTGTGTCTTCAGGTTCCTGTACCTCCTCCCTGCTGGTAGCAATGAGAAGAGGGCTTGTGGGATGGATACTGAAGCACAGTGCACTTCACCATCAAGCCACTGGGGACTCCTGTGCTCAAACCTCCTACAGTATAATATTTATTTTTATTTATTAATGCTTATGCTAATATATCTTTACATTGAGCTTTAAACCCTGGTCGAATAATATCCAGAAACAATATTACATCTCATTAAAAAGTATCAGAAATAATCATCAAGATTAATACACGCTGTTCTGTTTGACTACACACATTACAGATTCTCTCCCCTGCTTCTCTGTAAATAGGTTAGATAAAGCAAATTGATAGGATCAGTTTTCAGTTGACCTGGGTAATAATGAGCCCATCTGTTTGCTGTGCAAAACAGAATTTATTATTTGTTACTGAATTAATTTCACTCCAGCTGAAAGGATTTGTGTGCAAATGCTGCCTGGTAAAATATTGATCATCTGCAGAAGAAAATGTTTGTTTTAATCTGTGGCTAAAAAAAAAGGGTGGAATTGGGAGGGGTGTGGAATGGGTGGTGAGGTTAGTACAGCTGCTAATGTGTATACCTCCTGAAAGTACTTTTCATTAAGGTTAATAATAAGAAAATTAAGTCTGGCTGATTATCAGTCGCTAATTTCTCGCTCCCCTTATCTATCTTTTATAAAGTAAATGAGATACGTGTCATGGAAACAGGCCCTTTGGCTTGCCAGCCCCATATCAACTTTGTGTGCTAATCATACACAATTTAACTTTATTTTCTCCAACTTCCCTTATCTTCTGGTTTAAGATGGTGCTACTGAAGGCATGCAACAGCTCACCAGTAGTTTGAATGGCAAGAAATTCGACCAAACGCATTATTTATAACACCTTTTCTGAAGAAAATTGTGGTGAACTATCGCTGCAGGAGGATGCGAGGCTGGTTTGGGGCATCCATTTCACGAAGCCGTGCTGGGGCATTGCAAGGCCAAACTTGTTCGAGCCAGGGTTGCAGTCGGCGTTGTTATTGCTGTTGGAGACAGAATGAGGGATATGGAGAGGAGTCGATGCGGAAGAGTTTCAATGCCCGACCACCTAACCTGGGCGTTAGGTTGGATCGCTCCAAGCACCGAGCCGATTTGGTGAGATCAAGAATGGCTTCAGGTGGGCGGCGCAAGTGTATTGTGGCGCCGGGGTCTGGGTCCTAGAGCAAGGCATTACCCAGTGCTTGGACAACTTAAATGCTGGCTCAGATAGACTGGAAGCCTGAGTATTGAGAGTGTCAGGCTGATTTTCCTTGCTCTCCCACCACTGTTCATTCCTCTCTCCATGCTGCCAAGGCTGTGAACTCATCTGGCTGCTGTGCATTTTTGTCCCACTGGTGTGACGAACTGGGCCGAGGCTTGGGAGTGGATCTGGGGACTCATTCTGGTTCAGAACGCGGTTGGTTTGCTTCTACTGGTTTTCACGACTTGTGGCTTTTTTCCTCTCTTCGGCTGCACAGCGGTTTTTGGGGGTTTTTTTTATTGTTTTTTTCAGTTTTCTTGCTTTGCGCCTGCCTATAAGCAGACAAATCTCAAAATGTATAATTTATACATTCTTTGATAATAAATGAGCTTTGAATCTTGAATCTAAGAAAGGATGTGCCTTGAGGCCTTATCTGAAAAGGGGTGTGCTGGCATCAAGGTGGGTCTAGCGGAGGTTCCTGAGAATAATCCCAGGAATGAAATGAGGGGAGCAATTGTTAGATCTGGGTCTGTACCTGCTGGAGTGTAGAACAACGAGGAGGGATCTCATTGAAACCTATCAGATATTGAAAAGCCTAGACAGAGTGGATGTAGGGAGGATTTTTCCTATAGTGGGGGAGTCTAGGGCCAGAAGGCACAGCCTCAGAATAGAGGGACATCCATTCTGAACAGAGATGAGGAGGAATTTATTTAGCCAGCAGGTAGTGAAACTGTGGAATGCATTGCCACAGACAGCTGTGAAGGCCAAATCATTGGGTATATTTAAAGTAGAGGTTGATAGGTTCTTGATTTGAAAGGGTGTCAAATGTTAAGAGGAAAAGGCAAGAGACTGGAGTTGAGAGAGATAATAAATCGATAGAATTTCCAGAGCCAGTTGATGGGCCAAATGACATCATTTTGCTCCAATGTCTTATGGTCTTTCCCATCAACCCTCCTTCCTCCCCCTCCCCTCACCAACTCATCCTAGATTCAACCACTAACCCACACAGTAGGGGTAATATAGAACGGGCAATTAACACAGCAGCCTACATGTCTTTTGAAATGGGTGTGGAAGCTGGAGCAGCAAGAGGAAACCCACAGGTAGAGCATGCAAACTCCACACAGACAGCACCATAGATCAGGTTTGAATGCAGCAGCATTTCCAGCTGGAGACAAAGGGGACTGCAGGTGCTGGAATCGAGAGCAACGCACAATATCCTGGAGGAACACCGTGGGTTAGGAGGCATCTGTGGAGAGGAATATGGGCAGTCGATACTTCGGGTCAAGACCCTCCGTCTGGGACGAAGGATAGAGCGGAGATAGCCAGTATGAAAATAATGGTGGAGGGAGAGTTAGCAGGCCATGGCTGGGGAAGGATAAGAGGCAGATTGGGGAGTGGAAGTGGGAATAGCACCAAACGCTTGGAGGTGATGGGTGATGGTGACAGACGGCTGAAGAAGATGGAACATGACAGGAGTGGAAGGTGGACCATGGAACTGAGGGAGGTATGTGGAGGGGACAGATATGAGGAATGGAGAGCCAGTGAGAGGAGTGTATGGGTGATGACAGAGCGGAACTACTTCATCATATTTTAATTTTATGTATCAGATTTAAAACAAACTTACACTGCATAGGTTAATCATTTATTTCTATCCTCTGCCAGCTGTAGCTGAGTGGGTAGATTTCTAATGTCTGAGGCAGAAGGTGCTGGTTTGTTTCACTTCAAATAAAAGCCAAGGCTGACACCCCAGTGCATCTCGAAGGGAATACCGCACTTCGGGAGGCTCAGTCTTTCAGAAGATGTGTCAAGTCAAGGCTCTCTGCTCATTCAGTGGACTGTATAGTGCTTTTTTGAAGAAAAGCTTGTTTATTTATTCTTGGTGTTTGAGAAAGCATTTATTCCTCAATCAACATCATTTTCTGCACACTAACACTTCGCTGATTGAAGGAATTTGTTAACTCAAACCACCTGCTTTGCTTCCTAGAGCAACAAGCAACCTGCTGGAGGAACCCGGTGGGTCAAATGATATTTGTCAAATGAAAGGAATTTTGAGTCAATACCCTGAATCAAGACGACACTATGTAAAATACACTCAATGGCTGCTTTAATCAGTACCAAATAAAGTGGCCACTGAGTGTATTTCTGTATGTTCATGCTCTTCTGCTGTTGTAGCCCATCCACTTCAAGGTTCGCCATGTTATGCATTCAGAGGCACTCTTCTAAACACCGCTGTTGTAATGCATGGCGCCATGGTAGCGTAACAGTTAGTGCAACACAATTACAGCTCAGGGCATTCTGCAGTTTGGAATTCAGTTCCAGCCCGGTTCTGGAAGGAGTGTCTGTACGTCCTCCCTGTGGAATGCATGGGTTTTTCTCCAGGTCCTCCAGTTTTCTTCCGCGTCCAAAGATGTACGGGTAGGCTAATTGGTTGTTGTAAATTGTTCTGTGATTAGCTTTTGGTTAATCAGGTTTGTTGGGGCAGCCTGACTCAAAGAGCTGGAAGGCCTACTCTGTGTTTTACGGCTAAGTAAATAAATAATAGATTAGAGTTACTGTCACCATCCCCTCAGCTTGAACCAGTCTGGCCATTCTCCTCTGACCTCTGTCATTAACAAAGCATTTATGGCCACAAAACTACTGCTCACTGGATGCTTTTTGATCCTTGCACCATTCTCAGTAAATTTCAGGAACTGTTTTGTGCGGAAAATCCCCGGAGATATGCCGTTTCGGAGATACTCAAACCACCCCACCTGGCATCAACAATCATTCCATGGTCAAAGTCACTTGGATCACATTTCTTCCCCATTCTGATGAATGATCTGAACAACAACTGAGCCTCCTGGCCATGTCTGCGTGCTTTTCTGCACTGAGTTGCTGGCACATGATTAGATATTTGCATTAACGAGCAGGTCTGCCTAATAATGTGGACTCTGAGTGTTTATATTATATATGATAGTGAACACACATCAAGCATACTCTATTGGGCACGAAGTGTATTGAGGGCCGCATAGAGGCTACATTAATGCAACGTTCTGATTTCTCTTTTTGTTCAGCTGGGTCACTGTTGGAAGCGTGCTCAGAAAGAACATTTTCCCTTGAGGTTTTGTGGTTCAATTGCAATATCACACACCCTGCATGCATCTCTTTGCTATCTCAGCAGCTCACTCCTACGCTTCCCATAATATTTCTCTGCTGTGGTTGCCTGAGGAGCGATCAATTGGACATGGTAACAGAGGATGCCAGAGGTCCAATTGAGAAGTCAATGACTTTCGGACAGAGGGCTGGGGGAAAGAAGTAATGGAATGAAGAAAGTATCTTTCTTTCCTCCAGTCCCGCTGAAGGGTTTCGGCCCGAAAAGTCGACTGTGCTCTTTTCCATGGATGCTGCCTGGCCCACTGAGTTCCTCCAGCATTTTGCGTGTGTTGCTAATTTTTCACGGTGGCACCTCTACTGTTTTTTTCAATGCACCAGAACATGGCAAAAAGAAGCTGAATTAAAACTGATTACAGCACTCTGTCACGTAATTACCTTCTAATTTGAAAAGGAAAGTTACACATTTTTTCTCTTGTTGAAAATCAAGTTTACATCATTCCTGCACTCTGAATATTCTTAGCACCAATTTAAGGGAAAATCACAGCCCATATATTTGAAACTTCATGATTTTCATTATCTTAGAATATTTAAGGCTATGCATACCATTTGACAACGCTTTGCTACAGCCAAATGAAAAAGAAACTCTAAATTAGCTACCTGCTTAAGCAAAAACATAAATTAAGTGTTTTAAAAACGTAAGGTACATTCACAAGGCTAGGCTACTGAACTCTTGGAGCTTTTTGACTAGTAAAATTATGTCTGATCTTCTTCCTTATCCACATTATTCACTAAATTTTCAAAAGATCCCACTCACAGGAGCAGGGATAGAGGGGACATAGATTTATTGTATTTGTTTCATGGCAGAGTGACCTCGTATGCTGGGTTCACTGAGAGAATGTGGTCCTTACAGGAAGCCAGGCACAAGGAAGAGAGGGCAGATGTCTGTTGGAGTCAATGGGTTTCTAGTGGACATTGGTGAATCAAAAACGGCATTAGATAAGTTGAAGAAGGGTGGAGGTGTGGCATGGGAATGCGAAAGGAGAATGGAAGTGGAAAGAAAATTTGATGACGTTATCCATTTCAGGACAAGAACACAAAATGTCACTGATGCCGTCATCGTTGTGGTGTGGTAGGAATCTGAGAGTCTGAAACAATGGAGACACAAGAGACTGAAGATGCTGGAACCTGCAGCTATAAGCAGTCAACATTGTCAATGTTTCGCGTTGAAGCCATCCATAATGATTCCTAATGCAGGGTTTCAACCCAAAATGTTGTCAATTAATTTCCTCCCACAGATGCTCTTTGTGCCACTGAGTTCTTCCAGCAGATATTTTGTTGCTATGGAACAATGAATAGTCCACAACTCCCTTAAAAAGCAGGCTCATGGGTCACCATAGCAACATCTTTCACTTAGTGCTATTGATTGCCCTGGTAAAGTTGCCTCGTGTCAAAGTAGAAGCTGGTGGTAGAAGGTGACTATGGAGTCTCCTTTCAAACAAAACATGCCACGACACCTGGTTCATAAACACAAGAGACTTTGCAGATGTTGTAAATATAGAGCAACATGCACAAAATGTTGGAGAAACTCAGTAAGACCCTGATGAAGGGTCTTGGCCTAAATTGTCAACTGTTCATTCTCCTTCATAGGTGCAGCCTGACTTACAGATTTCCTTTGTGAATATCCAGGTGGTGGAGAAGAGGAAGTAGAGGATTTATAATGAACTGGCTCTGGACATTGAAGATTTTAATGGAACGGATTAGATGTGCATGCTGGATGAGATGAGAAATAGAGATTACACTTTGAAATGGAGTCAATCATGGCCCCGCACCCCATCTCTGGTCTTCTCCATGAGGCAGCCCATGCCCACGGTCCTCTTCATGGACTGCAGAGCACCAGATCACTTAATCGAACTCCAAGCTATCGCCATCTCCGTTGTCAAAACTGGAGGAATCTGGAGTGCAGGCGAATCAGATGTCTTTTGAATTCATATGTTGGATTTATTAGTAAGTGTTTTTCATTTGTATTTTAGTTACATTCAGGTGCAAGTAAAAACATCTTGACTACCCTGTCAAAATGCTTCATGTTTGTTCTCCTCAGTTGGGTCGCCTTCCCAACCGCCCTTAGAGCAGTGTCTCAGACCGTTCAATCTCCAGTGACTGCCCTCTGTCCAGTCCCGATGAAGGGTTTTGGCCCGAAAAGTCGACTGTGTATTCATTTCCATTGACGCCGCCTGGCCTGCTGAGTTCCTCCAGTGTGTCGCTTCGGATATCCAGCATCTGCAGACTTTCTCGTGTTTGTGCCCTCTGACCCTGTTATCAGGAAACAACAGCTGCGCTCACACTGCATATTTCAGCTCCAAATACTACCCCTGTATAACTTTACAATATTCGCTGCCAACGGGAAAAAACTGATTTATTTTCAGACAATGTGGCAAGAGAAAAACACTGACTATCCTCATTGTTCCCCGGTGATATTCTGCTTATACTACAGGTGATTTAACCACTCACACACTGATGTTTTGCTTGTCTTGGTACTTGGGCAAAGACCTCCATAAAAGGAATTATCAATTAATAACTAGAACCACTCCCACTGAATGCAAGATAAAACTGTAAAATGAAGTCTTTGCAGACAACTTGTGTCCTTCTTGAAAGATCATAGGAAAATATTAGGCTGGATGAACGAGCTAACTCAGAAGGCACGCATCTGTGTAAGGCAGCTGGGAGACACACTGAAAGTAGTGTCTAACTCACTCCAGCTCATTTCTATTTCTGGAGTTAAGGCAGCGGCAGCTGTTTGTATGCTCTCCAAGTTCAACCTGTCTGTTCAAGTTAGCAAGGCAGCTTTTACATGACTGGCCTGCATAGATCCTTCGCTGACACTGGAGCCAGCTAATGCATACACTCCCACATGGAGTTACTTCACTCTAGGCATCTACTCCACCATATAAACAGATGATCAGCAGCCATTACATAATCGGAATGACATTTAGGCAAGTGAGTATCTGTCCAAATGCTGCCGCAGGCTAAAATCAGCACCAAGGAATCTTTTGTAACGTGGTTTGCAAATTAGGCACTTTTGTTCAAAATCAAGCACAAATTTGAAATTTGAACGGATCGACAAATCCTTTCCCATCCGCACTCCGAAATGCCTCTGCAGCCTTCTCTTGCCGAAAGGCTTCAAATCCTGCTCTTTGACCTGCCAACTATGACCTATTTTTTCCGCATACTATCACTTTCACAGCCATTGCCCAACTTGGATTTTTTTTTCCTTGCAAGACAAAAAAGTCAAAATCAAAGTAAAGTCAAAGTGAAATTTATTATCAACGTCCATATATGCTACTATATACTACATTGAGATTTATTTTGTTGCGGGCATTTACAGAGAAATAAATAAAATGGATTTATGGAAAAGTATACACAAAGCTGACAAACAACCAAGGTGCAAAAGAAGACAAATGGTGCAAGTAAGGAATAAATAATACTGAGAACATGAGTTGTGGAGTCCTTGAAAGCGGAATCAGTAGGTTGTGGAATGAGTTCAGAGCTGCGGTGAGTGAAGCTATCCTCATTGGTTTAGGAGCCCAATACTTGAATGGTAATTGTTCCAGGTAGAGTGGCTGTAGTCAGATGACCCATACCTTTGGTATTTCCAATAGACCACAGTCTTCTATGTGTCAGAAGGCTTGGCGCCGTTGCCAGAATTTGAGATTATCTTAGTTGAGACAAACATAGTGCTGCACTGTCTGAAGCATTATTTTTAAATGTTATTTTACAAAGGCCCTAATAATTTGTTTACTTAGGGGTAAATTGGTTCATTGTTGCCTCATGTCAAGTCAAATCAAGTCAACTTTTATTATCATTTTGACCATAACTGCTGGTACAGTACATAGTAAAAATGAGACAACGTTTTTCAGGACCATGGTGTTACATGACACAGTACAAAAAACTAGACTGAACTACGTAATAAAAAAAACAACACAGAGAAAGCTACACTAGACTACAGACCTACACTGGACTGCATAAAGTGCATAAAAACAGTGCAGGCATTACAATAAATAATAAACAGGACAGTAGGGCAAGGTGTCAGTCCAGGTTCTGGGTATTGAGGAGTCTGATAGCTTGGGGGAAGAAACTGTTACATAGTCTGGTCGTGAGAGTCCGAATGCTTCGGAGCCTTTTCCCAGACGGCAGGAGGGAGAAGAGATTGTATGAGGGGTGTGTGGAGTCCTTCAAAATGCTGTTTGCTTTGCGGATGCAGCGTGTAGTGTAAATGTCCATGATGGCGCGAAGAGAGACCCCAATGATCTTCTCAGCTGACCTCACTATCCGCTGCAGGGTCTTGCGATCCGAGATGGTGCAATTTCCAAACCAGGCAGTGATGCAGCTGCTCATGATGCTCTCAATACAACCGCTGTAGAATGTGATGAGGATGGGGGTTGGTGGGAGATGGACTTTCCTCAGCCTTCGCAGAAAGTAGAGACGCTGCTGGGCTTTCTTTGCTATGGAGCTGGTGTTGAGTGACCAGGTGAGATTCTCCATCAGGTGAACACCAAGAAATTTGGTGCTCTTTACGATGTCTACTGAGGAGCCGTCGATATTCAGCGGGGAGTGGTCGCTCCGTGCCCTCCTGAAGTCAACAACCATCTCTTTTGTTTTGTTCACATTCAGGGACAGGTTGTTGGCTCTGCACCAGTCCGTTAGCCGCTGCACCTCCTCTCTGTAAGCTGACTTGTCATTCTTGCTGATGAGGCCCACCACGGTCGTGTCATCTGCGAACTTGATGATGTGGTTCGAGCTGTGTGTTGCAGCACAGTCGTGGGTCAGCAGAGTGAACAGCAGGTACTGAGGTACAGTGAAAATTTTGTCTTGCATACCATCCTTACAGATCAATTCATCACAATGGTGCCCTGAGGCAGGATGGGGTAAAACAATAACCGAATGCAGAATAAATTGTTACAGTTACAGAGAAAATGCAGTGGCGTTAGATAACAAGGTAGAAGAACTGAATCGAGTTGACTTTATTTCTTACATCCTTCACATACATGAGGAGTAACAATCTTTACGTTATGTCTCCATCGGAATGTGTAATGTGCAAGGTCATAGCAAGATAGATTGTGAGGTCAAACGTCTGTATTATTGTACTAGGGAGCCATTCAATAGCCTTATAACAATGGGACAGAGGCTGTCCTTTAGCCTGGCGGTACCTGCTTCCAGACTATTTGTACCTGCTACCCGATGGCAGGGTGAGAAGAGAGAACGTCTGGAGTGAGTGGGTTAAAATTAGTGGTATTATTCTAAGAATGGTATAGGGGTAATTCCCTTGGCAGTCTCACCTTTCTGAACACTTATTAAAATATCATTCCTATATGTGGAATCTCTCTGCACAAATTAATTGCAATATTTATTAGCATAACAGTGATCAGTGTAAAAAAATGTAGGGTATTAGCTGTAAAGATTGCATAGGACGGTGGTAATGTACTAAAGCTGGATGGCCAGCTGCACAATGAATTATGGGCATAAGATTAGCAGCTGGTGGAGCATAAACCCAGGAAGGTTAATATTCGAGTTCCAATATGTGTGCCGGGGCCTCTCGAACATCAAATGTACTCTGTAGGCGGGGAGTTGAATGTGATTCTCACCAGAATGGAGACAGTAATAACACTGGTAACAGTCACAAACAGCATCAATGGTGGGACTGGAGGCAAAACGTCACCACCCTCAAATGAATTAAATGTAAGTTGAGTATAGTTATAAGCAACCTCCAGTCTGGCACTGCACTCTGGCGTAACAATTTCATCCCCTTCTTTAGCTGCGATTTATTTTGGGTTTGTTTAGTATTGCACCTTCTCAGCAAAACGGCTGTGATTCCAGTCTACGGCTAGGAAGCTGTTCTGAACTATGCAGGTATGTGCACAGGACACCTATACACACCCATGGAGTGATAGAAGCAAGGCAGCAAAGCTTTCAAATAATTTCTTGCCCTGTTATGTCAACAATCTATTCAACTAAATCAGTAGGGTGTCACAGCTGCGTAGCTGCCAGTTTAACACATACAAAATGCTGGAATGCTGGAGGAATTCAGCAGGTCAGGCAGAATCTATGAAAAGGAATACCTGACGTTTCAAGCCCAGCCCCTTCATTGGGACTAGGATGGAAGGGGGAGGAAGATCCAGAGTAAGAAGGTGGGGGGAAGGGGAAAGAGTACAAGCTGGAAGGTGAAAGGTGAAGCCTGATGGGTTGGAGAACACAGGGAAAGGGGGGTGGGGGTTGGTAAGTAAAGTGGTAAACTGGAAGGTGATAGGTGGGAAAGGTAAACGGCTGAAGAAGAAGGAACCTGATAGGAGAGGAGAGTGGACAATGGGAGAAAGGATAGGAGGAAGGGCACCAGGGGAAGGTGATAGTCAATTGAGAAGAAGAGAAGAGGGGAACCAGCACTATTTCAATACCAGTGATCACCAATCAGGGTTTGACTCCCACTGCTGTCAGAAAGGAGCTTGTAAGTTTGCCCCGTGACCGCATTGGTTGTCTCCTGGTGCTCCGAGTTCTCCCCATGTTCCAAAGATGTACGGTTCACCTCAGGGAGCTGTGGTGTGCTAACACGTCCAGGCTTCCCAGGACAATCCTCACTGATCTAATCTGACACAAATGACACGTATGCTTTAATGTTTCAAAGTACTGTGCACGTGACAGATAAAGCTAATCTAATCCTGATGCCCATACTCATGCACTTCATAACTTCACTCTAACCTGGCTGTTCATAATGGAGTCATCACCTCTACAGCACTCATGTACTTTTTCTAGAAATTATGCATGGAAATCTCATCCCTCATTTTTAAACCCCAGGCAGCCACGTAAAATAGTGACTCCAGTGAACAGTCAATCTGCAAAGCAATAGTCCAAGCTGGAGACACTGCTGGGAAGAAAGGTTGCTGCAGCTACTGTGCTATACAAAATGCACACCAGCCACAGCCCTGCAGACCTTCGCACCATGCTGCATTCATCTTACGAGAGACGGCGCACCACACAAGTTTATCCATGCCTGCTCATGCTGTTTCTGTGCCTGATGCGAGAACCTACGCACTGGATAGAAGCTTCCTTCACTGTGCTATCGGAATTTGGAACAGCCTATCAGATGCTGTGGTTGGAAACATCCGCGACGATGGGGTCCAAGCCTTCAAGAGTCGAGTGCACAAACACCTATCGTCTCTGGGAGGGAAGTCACATGCTTCTTCATAAGCTATCATGAAGCAGATCAGGATGGCAATGCTTGGCTGTCGGCAGGTAGGGTTAATACCTGACTTTCAAGAGCACTTGTGAGTTATGATCCGGCTAAACTTAGTCCTTAAAATGCTGGAGAACAGTGCGGAAAGATCAGGTGCTGTTTTCTCCCGGTAGGGATTAGTTTTTAGTTCCAAGTGCTCCTGTCACATTTTGTCACCCTGTAACCTTATCCTTCAATCTCTCTGAATTATGGAGGACAGCATGTGTATAAATGTCTCCCTCCAGCAGACTTCATCATGATCATCCTGACTCCAGTATTTCTACTATTTTTTAATGTTTCTTAATTGTACATATGATTTTTTTAATGTTCTATTGCTGAGCAGCAGTGAACCATCTGATTGGCCTGTCAGAGTTCTCTTTGGGAACTAGTTGACTTGATCAGCATTTTTGATCTGGCTATTGTTCACAATTGCACTTAATAAAAAAAAAGCAAGTTTGGAACTACCCTCTTTCATTGTATGGAACTGTAGGAGCTGCAACATAGTCTAAAGAAAACAATTTTCCAATATGACATAGGTAAATAATAGGTAACAGCTAACAAGCTTCAAGCAGTCTCATCAGTCGATGATTGCTTTCACAATAACTACACCCGTGTCACAGTTGAAGTGCAGAATTTCAGCACGGAAACTGTAGATTGAATTTTTCAGATTAAGCCCCTGCCACCAGGCAATGATAGCTGTGGATTAATCAACTGAATAACTGGCATATCCTCTTTTGATGCTCACCAATTTTTACAGATGCACCATGGAAAACATCCTGTCTAGATACATCGCAGATCAGTGTGGAAATAACTCTGCTTGGGAACGTAAGGAACTGCACAGGGTTGACGACATAGCTCAGCAGATCATGGAACCCTGCCTCCGCTCCACGGACTCTCTCTACACTTCTCGCTGTCTCAGAAAAGCAGCCAGAATAATTAAAGGTCTCATCCACATCAGATATTCTCTTTTCTCCCACCTTCCATCAGGCAGAAGATAGAATAGCCTGAAGGCACGTACCAACAGACGCAAGGATTGCTTCTATTCTGACGTTATAAAACAACTCAACAGTAATCAAGTAGGATAAAATGAACACTTGATCTCACAATGTACCTTGTTATAGCCTTGCACCTAATTGACTTCCTGCAGTGCACTTTCTCCATAACTGTAACACTTTTTTCTGCATTTTAGAACCATTGAACCACAGAACATTACAGCACAGAAACAGGCCTTTTGCCCCTTCTTGGATGTGCCGAACCATTTTTCTGCCTAGTCCCATGGACCTGCACCTGGGCCATATCCCTCCAAACCCCTCTCATCCATATACCTGTCCAAGTTTTTCTTAAATGTCAAAAGTGAACCCGCATTCACCACTTCATCTGGCAGCTCATTCCACACTCTCTGCGTGAAGAAGCCCCCCGCCAATGTTCCCTTTAAAATTTTTCCCTTCACCTTTAACCCATGACCTCTGTTTTTTTTCTCCCTTGGCCTCAGTGGAAAAAGTCTGCTTGCATTCACTTTATCTATACCCATCATAATTTTATACACCTCTATCAAATCACTCCTCATTCTCCTATGCTCCAGGGAATAAAGTACTAACCTATTCAACCTTTCTCTGTAACTCAGTTTCCCAAGTCCCGGCAACATCCTTGTAAACCTTCATGCACTCTTTCAAACTTATTAATATCCTTCCTGTAATTAGGTGACCAAAACTGCACACAATACTCCAAATTCGGTCTCACCAATGTCTTATACAACCTCACCATTACATTCCAACTCTTATACTCAATACTTTGATTTATAAAGGCCAATGTACCAAAAGCTCTCTTTACAACCCTATCTACTTGTGACGCCACTTTTAGGGAATTATGTATCTGTACTCCCAGATCCCTCTGTTCTACTGCACTCCTCAGTGTCCTACCATTTACCTTGTATGCTCTACCTTGGTTTGACCTTCCGAAGTGCAATACTTCACACTTGTCCACATTAAACTCCATCTGCCCTTTTTCTGCCCATTCCTCCAACTGGTCCAAATCCTTCTGCAAGCTTTGAAAACCTTCCACACTGTCCACTACACCTCCAATCTTTGTATCATCAGCAAATTTGCTGATCCAATTTGCCACATTATCATCCAGATCATTGATATAGATGACAAATAACAATGGACCCAGCACTGATCCCTGTGGCACACCACTAGTCACAGGCCTCCACTCAGAGTGGCAATCTTCCACTACCACTCTCTGGCTTCTTCCATTGAGCCATTTTCTTCCATTTGTTATTGTTTTTCCAATATAGTTCCTCAATGCATTGTTGTAATGAAAAGGTCTGTATATTTAAGACCATAAGACATAGGAGCAGAATTAGGCCATTTTGCCCATCGAGTCTGTTCTGCCATTTCATTATGGCTGATCCAATTTTCCTCTGAGCCCCAATCTCCTGCCTTCCCTTTGTATCCCTTCTTGCCCTGACCAATCTATAATCTATCAACCTCTGCCTTAAATATATGAATTCCGCAGATTCACCACTCTGAGGCTAATGAAATTCCTCCTCTTCTCCATTCTAAAAGGACACCCCTCTATTCTGAGGCTGTATCCATGATCTTGGACTCTCCCATCATAGGAAACATCCTCTCCACATCCGCTCTACCAAGGCTTTTCACCATTCGCTAGGTATATAGAGCATGCAAAACAAAGTTTTTCCACAGTACCTCAGTACACATAACAATAATATTGTGAACACTTTTGGGCTCCTTATCTAAGAAAAGATGTGCTGGCATTGGAGACAGTTCAGAAGAGGTTCACAAAGATGATTCCAGGAATGAAAGGGTTATCATATGAGGAAAGTTTATTGGCTCTGGGTCTGTACTCGCTGGAATTCAGAAGGATGAGGGGGGAATCTCATTGAATCCTTTCGAATGCTGAAAGGCCGAGACAGGGTAGATTTAGAAAGGATGTTTCCCATGATGGGGGAGTCTAGAACAAGAGGGCACAGCCTCAGGATAGAGGGAGATCCATTTAAAATAGAGATGCAGAGAAATTTCTTTAGCCAGAGGCGGGTGAATTTGTAGAACTTGTTACCACAGGCAGCTGCAGAGACCGGGCGTTGGGTGTATTTAAGGCAGCAATTCATAGGTACTTAATTGGCCACAGCACAAATGTTACAGGGTGAAGGCCGGGGAGTAGGGCTGAGGAGGGAGAAAAATGGATCAGCCAGGATTGAATGGTGGAGCAGACCCAATGACCCAAATGGTCTAATTCCACTCCTATATTGTATGGTCTCACAGTCTATTAATAAACCATTTACATGGTGTTTTGCAGAAACGCCAAAATTCATTAAATGGTTATTGTTTGGTGGATTATTGCAATCTGAAAGTTTAATCTTGAAAACCACAGTCTTTCCAGTGATTTGCTGTAATGTTGTCAATGACCCACAAGCCATCATAGTGTACCATAGAACAATTACATTTATAATGTGACATTAAAAGCAGGGGGTTTCCTCTCGTCAACCAGCAACATCAGTGAACTGAACACAGAGGATATGCGCTGTAACTTCACCCACCAGTTGTAATAACCACAATTAATACAAGAGGGAATTGCCTTGTAGAGTTGGATCTGTGCACCTTTGGGGAAGCAGGAGATTTAGATTGTTGAAGTGCCTACAGACTGCTTCTAAAAACATTCTCTGTAGTTTTCATGTGTTTCTAGGTCAATTTTCATTTTACAACCTTACAACTGTGACTGCAATTGAAACGGCTCTTCATTGGTTGTAAAACACTTTGAGACATGCTGAGGTTGTAAAACACATCATATAAATGCAAGTGCTTTTTTTCCCGTTTGACATTTACTTCACTTGCACACACCCACACCCAGTATTCTGTGGAATCCTTCCGAACCTCAAAGAGCTGCCACACTTAAAAGTGCCATGTGTGCATGCTTGTGGTCTGCTGCTGCTGTAGCCCATCCACTTCAAGGTTCAGAGATGCTCCCTCCACATCACTGTTGCACTACACGGTTACTTGAGTTACTGTCACCTCCTCTCAGCTTGAACCAGTCTGGCCATTCTGCGATGACCTCTCTCATTAAGAAGGTGTTTTTACCCACAGAACTGACGCTCACTGGATTTTTTTTTTTGTCTTTGTAAACTCTAGAGACTGTTGTGTATGAAAATCCCAGAAGATCAGCAGTTTCTGAGTTACACACACCTCCCTGACTGGCACCAACAATCATTCCATGGTCAAAGTCACTTAGATCACATTTCTTCCCCATTCTGATGTTTGGGCTGAACAGCAACTGAACCTCTTGACCGTGACTGTGTGCTTTTATGCATTGAGTTGCTGCCACATGATTGGCTGATTAAACATTCGTATTAGTAAGCAGGTATACAGGTGTACCTATTAAAGTGGCCACTGAGTGTACATTCCTGTAGGCCTCCAGGATTCGAATAAAGGGGAGAAATATGCAAAGAAACCAGTTAGTGAATGGAAACTTGCATGGGTTGATTTCCATATGTGTGCTCCTCATACCAAATTTTGCTGTACTTTCAACTTGCAGTTCAGCCAGCATCTCCAAACTGAAGATGAGGGGAATCTAATCTTTTGTTTTACATTATTATGAAGAGCAGGCAGCATTAACTTGTTGAAAACTAAAATTTGCTGCTGAATTCCAAAGCTCTTGTCTCAGCACTCTTCCATATGTTATATTCAAGTTATTCTAATGCTCTCTGGGATCAGTAATAAAGACCAACCACTCTCCTTCCCCTGATACTGACATATTCTTGAGCAAACCATCCAGGGATCAGACAGCTTGGGTTAATAAGGAATTGAATCTGGGGCCTCCTAAGATCAGAATCAGATTTAATATCATCGGCATCTGTCGTGAAATCTGTTACGTAACAGCAGCTGTACAATGAAATGCATGATAAATGCAGAAAGATAAAAAAACAGAGTTACATTAAGACTATTATATGTCTATTAAATAGTTACCGGTATGTTAAAACAATTAGTGCAAAAAAACAGAAATTAAAAAGTAATGAGGTAGTGTTCATAGGTTCAATGTCCATTTAGAAATTGGATGGCAGAGGGGGAGAAGCTGTTCCTGAATTGCTGAGTGTGTCCCTTCAGGCTTCTGTACCTCCTTCCAGATGGTAACAGTGTGAAGTGGGCATGTCCTGGGTGGTGGAGGGTCCTTAATAATGGATGCCACCTTCCTAAGGCACAACTCCTCGAAGATGTCTTGGATGCTGCAGAGACTAGCACCCATGATGGAGTTGACTAATTTTACAAGTTTCTTTAACTTATTTTGATCTTGTTTTACGTAACGCCTCCCTCACCAGATGGTGATGCAAGCCAGTCAGAACGCTCTCCATGAAAACAGGTAACAGGTAAGTGCATTTACCTTCTGAGCAGTACATTTGATTCTGGAAGAAAGTTCAAAACAAGATATCTTTCGTCCCAAACTAAAGTTTAATTAGGGGGAAAAGGTGAACAAGTTAATATTAAAATACATATTTAAATCAAAGTAACATCATAATGTACATATTTGCATGGATAAAAATAACTGTTTTGTCCTAATTTACTGATGTTAACATCAATAAAAGGGTGCGTGTAATGACAACACTGTTGCCAGCTGGAGGAGACCTGATAGGTTAAATCCCCCATCAGTAATTCTAGGTGACCCCACCGTCGTAAATGATTGTGATTGATTTTATGCACATAATTCAGATATAATTCTCAAAAATCTATTTGAAAACTCTTTCCAATGTTTGGCACGACACTAATAAATAAACTTATCTAGTCATTCATGTGGAATGCGTTTGCTAATGAAATAGTAAACAAACTTTCCATCACTTTATACACTCGTGACCCTTAAATCTGAGTGTAAATAATAATAACGTGCTGAGTTTGCTCAGTTTTTAGGCAAGCTGATTATTTCTGATTGAAGTGTTCTAATGCGTATGTCGTCCTGTTCCCCACTCAACTCTACAGGAAGTTAGACATAGACAATGCTTTACAATAGTGTTTCTATTTTCCAGGTTTGCTGGTGTGGAAAACTGAATGCCAGTCCCAATGGGCTTGATGTCGTCCTAGATATTCTTAACTTTGCTTAGATTTGCCATGCTCCCTTCTCATTACTGCCATCAGGCAGGATGTTCAACAGACTTATAGGTCTCATGCTCCCCCAGGTTCAGGAACAGTCATTACCCTTCAAGAGCCACAACCACAGTGGCTAACTGTACTCACCTCAACACTGACTTGATTCCACAACCTACAAACCCATTTTCAAGGACTCTACAATTCATCTTTATATTTATTATTTACTTACTATGAATTTTTTTTTGTATTTGTACAGTTTGTCTTCTTTTGCACACTCATTGTTTGTCAGCTTTTGTTTTTGTTTGCGTATAGTTTTTCATTGATTCTATTGCATTTCTTCCTTCAACTGTGAATGCCTGCAAGAAAATGAACCTCGGGGTGGTTATGGTGACATATATATACTTTGATAATAAATTTACTTGGGATTGTGAACTTTGTTCTTATGTTGAACTCTGTCATGTTTGGCACTGTTGTTTCAGATTCAGATTCAGTTTATTGTCATTTAAAAACTACAAATGCAATGCAGTTAAAAAATGAGAAAATGTTCCTCCAGAATGATATCAACAAAGCACATGACAAAATAGACTACACCAGAAAATCCACATAACGTTTGGCAATCCCCAATCCAGAGTCCGGAGAGGCTGCTACGTATTAATATCGCGCTACCATCTTAGCGTGTTCCCCAGCCCGGAAAGGAGCTCCAAACCCACCAGACAAAACAAGACCAAAACTAAAGCTACAAGACCTGCACAAAACCACATAGTTACAACATATAATTACAACAGTGCAAACAATACCATAATTTGATTTAAAAAAACAAACCATGGGCATGGTAAAAAATAGTCCAAAAATGTTAAAAGACTATAAGTTTGAAAGAAACCACCACACAGTTTCCACAAGTCCTCAAGGTCCCGATAGACTTGTATGCCACACCGGTGGCAGAAGGGAATACCCCCGCTATGGACTTCCACGGTGCAGCCCGACTCAGCCTCGCAGACGCAGCACACACTGAAAGCGACCTGACCACAGCGGACTCCGAGTCCATCGAACCTCCGAGCCTCCGACCATCCCCTCCGGCACAGCTTCTCCGAGCACCATCCTCTGCCGAGCGTATTAAGACTTCCCCACCAATGGCCGCCGGTAACGCGACCCCGAGGACTGGGGGCCTGTTCTTCTCAGCAGAGACCCGGACCTCACAGCAGCAGCAGCAATGAAGAGGGCCTTCCTGGAGATTTCCAGATGTTCCTTCTTGCTCCGTTCTCCCATGTCCATTTTCCCACGTCCATTTTTCATTAGATTAGGATTGTACACGGCACCCCTGCTTAACAAATAATATATCAGCTCCAGAGAGGCCGCTGCAAGCTGCATCGTGCCGCCATCTTGAACTAGCTTCTTCCCGCATTTCCAGCACATCTCTGGTCACTGGGTGTTAAAGCTATCCCAGCTGTTGTAAAATCTCTTTCACTGATGTAACACTCTGGTTAAGATCTTTAAGGCTATGCTGTAGGTATTTCGTTTTAGCAGTTCTGGAAGGGAAAAGAACTTTTTACCAGAAGGAGAAATTGATATTCATGCCATCAGGTTGGAAGCTACCGGGATGGAATACAAGGTGTTGCTCTTCCACCCTGAGGATGGCTCATCTTGGCACAAAAGGAGGCTAACAACTGACTTGTTGGAACGCGAATATAAATCGGAATTAAAATGTTTAGCCACTGGGAAGTTCCACTTTTGGCAGCTAAAGGGGAGGTGCTCAATGAAGCAATCCCACAATTTACAATACGACGAGTCTCACCAGTGCAGAGGAGGGCACTGGACACAATAGGCAACCCTGACAGATTCACAGGTGAAGTGTTGCCTCACCTGTTTGCAGCCCTGAATGGAGGTGAGGGAGGAGGTGAATGGGCAGGTGTAGCACTTAGGCCACTGGCAGATTGAATTTGAATCATACCATCAACTAGAGAATTGTCACGTAAGCAGAGAGGCCGAAAAGAGACCCACACGGATATCAGAATGTTTCTAATAATTTAGAGAAGTGTGCTTTGGTCATTGGTTAGAAGGCAGCAAGAAGACACAAGTTTTAAATTTTATGACAAGAAATCGAAATTTGGATATGCAATTCTTACGCAATAAGTAAAGTTATCCTTTACAAACCACTGATGTAAAAAGAAACTCTGGTAAATTAACAACTGATGATCAGCAGGGATACAGTGAGTCGAAGGGCCTATTTCTTGCTGTATCACTCCATGATTCTGTGATTCTTATGAAATGAGAATGTTATTTAAATAAAGGGAGCAGTAAAGAAACAAGAGAAGAGAGAATTTGGATAATAAATGTCACTCCAGTCTTCAGGAAAGGAGAGAGGCAGAAGAAAGGAAATCATAGGCTATTTAGTCTGACCTCAGTGGGTGTGAAGATGTTGGAGTCGATGGTCAAGGATGTGATTTTGAGGTACTTGGAAGCACATGATAAAATAGGCTGTAGACAGTGTGGTTTCCTCAAGGGAAAATCTTGTCCTGACAAATCTGTTGGAATGCTTTGAAGATATAATAAGCAGGATAGACAAAGCAGAATCAGTTGTTGTTGTTGTGTACTTGGATTTTCAGAAGGCCTTTGACAAGGTGCCACACATGAGGCTGCTTAACAAGTTAAAAGCCTATGGTATTACAGGAAAGATTCTATCATGGATAAAGCAGTGGCTGATTGGTGGGAGGCAAAGAGTGGGAATAAAGGAAACCTTTTCTGGTTGGCTTCCGGTGAGTAGTGGTGATCTACAGGAGTCTGTGTTGGGACCGCTTCTTTTTACTTTATATGTAAATGTTGTGGATGGTGGAATTGATGGCCTTGTGGCAGGGCTTGTGGATGATATGAAGATAGGTGAAGGGGCAGGTAGTTTTGAGGAAATAGAGGCTACAGAAGGGCTTTACGGATTAGGAGAATGGGCAAAGAAGTAGCAGATGGAATACAGTGCCGGGAAGTGTATGGTCATGCACTTTGGTGGAAGAAATAAAAAGTGTTGACTATTTTCTAAGTGGACAGAAAATTGAAACATCTGAAGTGCAAAAGTGAGTTATTGTGCAATATTCCCTAAAGGTCAATTTGAGGGTTGAGTCAGTGGTGAGGAAGGCAAATGTAATGATAGCATTCATTTCTGTATTTCTGTGTTATATTGACTATCTTGTTGTACATACTGTTTATTATAAATTACTATAAATTGCATATTGCACACTTAGAGACGTAATGTAAAGATTTTTACTCCTTGTGTATATGTAAGTAATAAAATCAATTCAATTCAATTCATTTCAAAAGGACTAGAATATAAAAGCAAGGATGTGATATAAAGCACTGGTGAGGCCTCGCTTGGACTGTGAGCATTTTGGTCCCCCTGTTTCAGAAAGGATATGCTGACATTGGAGAGAGTTCAAAGAAGATCTACAAAATGATTCTGGGATTGAAAGGCTTGTCATTTGAAGAACATCTGATGGCTCTGAGCCTGTGCACACTGGAATTTAGAAGAAAGAGGGGTGACCTAATTGAAACCTATTGAATGTTGAAGGACCTCGACAAGTGGATGTGAAGAGGATGTTTTCTCTGGTGGGGCAGTCCAAGACCAGAGGATACAGCCTCAGAGTAGAGGGCCGTCATTTTAGAACAGAAGTGAAGAGGAATTCCTTTAGCCAGAGAATGGTTGGTGAATCTGTGGAATTCATTGCAACATGCAGCTGTGGGTATATTTAAGGCAGATGTTGATAGATTCTTGATTAGTCAGGGCATGAAGGGATAAGGGGAAAAGACATGAGATTAGAGCTCAAAGAGAAAACAGATTGGCCATGATGAAATGCTGGAGAAGACTTGATGGGCCAAATGGCCTAATTATGCTCCTATACCTTATGGTCTTTTGGTCTATGGTCTTATAATTGGATCAACAGCTTTGCTGATGTCACCGCGATTGGGGGCATAGTGGACAGTAAGGAAGGGTATCAAAGATTGCAGCATGATCTGGACCAGCTGGAAAAATGGGCTAAAATGGTAGATGGAATTTTAACGCAGCTAAGTTTGAGGAGCTGCACTTGAGGAGGACAAACCTGGGTAGGACTTACACTGTGAGTGGGAGGGCATTGAGAAGTGCGGTAGAACAGAGGGACCTGGGAACGCAAATCAATAATTCCTTGAAATTTAGATACTTCTGCAAAAAAAAACTGCCTAGTTTCTTTCTGAACGCTTGTAGTGAATCTTGATGAAATTGAGTAAGAGGTTGTTGTTGTGGTATCACTCAGCCAGATTTTCAATCTGCTTCCTATTTGCTGATTCATCACCACCTTCGATTCGGCCAACAACAGGAGTGTCATCGGCAAACTTAAATATGGCATTGGAGCTGTGCTTAGCCTCAGTCATAGATGTAAAGCCAGTAGAGCAGGGGCCTAAGCACACAGCCTTGTGGTGCACCTGTGCTGATGGAGCTTGTGGAGGAGATGTTGTTGTCAATCCAAACTGACTGGGGTCTGTAAGTGAAAAATTCAAGGATCCAGTTGCACATGGAGGTTTTGAGGTCTGGCTGTTGAAGCTTATTGATTAGTTTTAAAGGGATGATAGTTTTGAATGCAGAGCTGCGGTCAATGAAGAGCATTCTGGCATTCTGCATCTTCTCTGGTCAGATGTTCCAGGGTTGGATGAAGAGCCACTGAAATGGTATCTGCTGTTGACCTTTTGTGGCAGAAGACAAATAGGAGCAGATCGAAGTCACTCCTCAGGAAGGAGTTGCTAAGTTCCATCAGCAACCTCTCAAAGCACTTCGTCACAGTGGATGTAAGTGCCACTGGACAATAATCATCGAAGCAGGTTACTATGTTCTTTTTGAGAAGAGGTAAAATTTGAAGCCTGCTTGAAGCAGGTGGGTACCTCAGACAGCCAAAGCAAGAAGTTGAAGGTATCAGTGAGCACTCCAGCCAGTTAATGGACACAGGTCTTCAGTGTTCAGCCAGGTACTCTGTCTGGGCTGATGCTTTCCGTGGGTTCACCCTCCTGAAAGATGCTCTCACCTCGTTCTGAGAGACCGAAATCACAGTGTTGTCTGGGGCTGTGGGTGCTTGAGAAGGTACTTCCATGTTTTGTCAGTGAAAGCTAGCATTACAGGCATTGAGCTCACCTGGGAGCAAAATTTTGTTGTCACATGTATCGCTTATTTTTTCAGTGAATGCCTGGGTTTTCTCTGGGCATCCTTGTTCCCTCCCACACCTAAAGGTATGTAGATTAGTTGGTTAAATGGCCACTCTAAATTATGCCCAGAGTGGGGTTAAGTGGTAGAATCTGCAGGGTGTTGACGGGAATTAATGTTAGAAGAAAAATTAGTGAGACAATGGGAGACAGCATAGATTTGATAGGCCGAATGGCCATCTTCTGTATAGTCAGAAAATACGGCTACGTGTACAGTCTGCTCTAACTCAACATTGCAGAACTCCCTAACTTTAATCGGTCCATCACTGGCAGCTGCCCCTTTCATTGCCAAAGACCAAGAATTTGCAGTTGCTTTTCTAAATCTTTCAGTCCCAGTCTTTCAAATGACCTCTTACACAAAGATTCTAGTCATTAGCCTCAATATTTCATCATGTGGATGATGGCTCTAGATCGACTGTTGTTTGATTTCATTCAAATGCTACACTAAAAGCCATATACATAAATGAAACGTATTGTTGATGGGTGGATTAGATGCTGGACCAGAGAACCTGAGTGAGGGCAGTCCATCTTACCAAGTGGCTTTTGCCAGGTGATTATTAGTAGTAGTCCGATCATTTGAGTCGAGTATGATGTTCCCCCAAGGGATCATTCCCTTAATGGAGAACACCTTGCATGACTTTGTTTAATGTGGGGAGGCCAATGCATGGTCCTTGACAGATCGGGGTCAGTGTCCAGTGGCCTGGCGTGCAAGACAACTGGGATGCTTCACTGCTGGGGCCTTCCTCTGCGTTCACTGCTGTTGTGATGTGCAATCATCTTCCACCAGCTTCACCATTAAGGTCCTGGTTGGATTGCTCTTTGTCTGGAACCTCCCTGAGGATAATGAAATTCTTTGAGTATCATTACCTTGTCACAGAGGAGAAGCTTGTGATTTTCCGAGATCCCAAGAGTGATGCTGTCTGGAGCTTAGCTCTTAGTAGGGTCACCCATGGCAGTAAAGATACTAAGTAAAGCAACATAATTCAACTGTGGAAATTGTAAAGGTAGATTGCAAAAGAATGTTCAAATAAAATTGCACACTGCGCTAGCATACCACCCAATTTCCCCAGTGTGGGGAGCTGGGAGAGGGATGACCAGACAATGATATTATTCACGGATTTTGACATGTTTCTTCCCTCATTGCTTTGGGATAATAGATCTAATTTTAGCATCCTAAATTGGTGCCTAGGTGAGATTATCTCAGTGTAACCCAGCAACATGTTAGGAGATACTCTGTCTGCAAAGCCAATAAAACTGCTCCGCAGCTTATCGTGCCTACTTCTGCTGTCCTTGAGACAGCTGTGCTTTTTGTTAAAGGCTCTGGTTGTCTGGGCAATCGATTAATTAGTCATTATCAGTCAAACACTGTTCCCATTTTACAAACAACCATAAAAGACAGTGGGCAGCATTGGTGTTTAATGACGCAATTTAACATTGCTTAAATAGCAGAGTTTACTAGCCAAGCTGATCAGGCCCAAACAGTTCACAAAACATAGAACATAGAACAGTACAGCACAGGAAACGGCTCTTAAACCCACAATGTTGTGGCAAACCAATGAAATTAGTCATCAAGTAGCCAGCTGAACTAATCTCTTCTGCCTACACAATGTCCATGACTTCCCTTTTCCGTCACATGTATGTGCCTATCTAAACGAACCTTAATATTCCAGAGGAATAAAGCATTGACCCTCTTATCCTTACAACAGCTCCAGCATTTTTTTCTAATTAAAAGTATTGTAGCTTAATCCAGTTTTACCCACATGCAGCATCCAGATCACATGGTAATCTGTCAACGTTAGTAAAAACCTCATACTAAGAAGCATACTGGAAGATAACCAGCAACCCACATACCAGGTTCGGTTTAATTTATTCTCACATACACCAGGGTGCAGTGAAACCATAACCAAAACAGCAGAGAGTAACTGAGAACATGAAGTTTTTGATGGTTCCTGAACTGATTTTCATCTGTAGTGCCCCCATTGTTCCTCTGTCCCCGTCATTGTGCAGAAGATAAAAGGGGAGAAATTTGGTTAGCTCTCACTTGCATTGCACAGGCGGTGGGTGGGAGTGGGGGCTTGAGATGATCGGATTGTCATTGCACCTGGAACAGTTGTTATTATTCAAATGAATGTCACACAAAGCTTCAAGTGGCATTATTCAGGCTTCTCTGTTGTTTGTCCGTGTCCCTGCTGGCTGCATCCATAGATGCCAAACATTCTGACCGATTACAGTGTGATACAAATGCCCGTCGTTTTAACAGACCAGCAGTAAGAGTGAAAGACGGATTTAGCTTTGGGTCTCCTAGGTTGGAAAATTGTGGAAATTAGACATCACATTCTGGATGCAGTGTCTGAAGAAGGGAAGTGTTTAATCTACCACAGTGTGATGCTTGGAGTTCTGCTGCCTGCCAGAAGCAAAAGCAAAAGGATAAAGAATAGGGATGTTTAAGTACCAGGAAAGTGACATTACAGCGACTATACTTCATTGGGGTTTGAAGAGATTTGGCATATCAACAAATACACTCAAAGACTTCTATAGATGTACCGTGGAGAGCATTCTGACAGGCTGCATCACTGTCTGGTGTGGAGGGGCTGCTGCACAGGACCAAGGGAAGCTGCAGAGGGTTGTAAATCTAGTCAGCTCCATTTGGGTACAAGCCTACAAAGTACCCAGGACATCTTCAAAAAGCAGTGTCTCAGAAAGGCAGCGTCCACTATTAAGGACCTCCTGCACCCAGGGCATGCCCTTTTCTCACTGTTACCATCAGGTAGGAGGTAAAGAAGCCTGAAGGCACACACTCAGCGATTCAGGAACTGCTTCTTCCCCTCTGCCATCTGATTCCTAAATGGACATTGAACCCCATGAACAATACCTCACTTTCTAAATATATATTATTTCTGTTTTTTTGCACTATTTAAAATCTATTCAATGTACATATACTGTAATTGATGTACTTATTTATTTATTATTATTATTATTCTAGATTATGTATTGCATTGAACTGCTGCTGCTAAGTTAACAAATTTCACGTCACATGTCGGTGATAATAAACCTGATCCTGATTCTGACATTACTATTGTTAAAAGAGGATGACAATTCAATGATATCCTGACAATCAACTTAACCAGAAAGAAATTACTTGGAACTCTTTAGGACTCATTGTTACTTGACATGGCAATCACTTGAATCATGGTTTGCTACCTCATTGCCGCAAAACCTTTGTTTGTTGAACAAGGCAATGTCTTTGCTCACCACTACCTATAAAGCATTTCCCTGGTGGAAAACCTTTGGTTGCTGCACTTCTGAGCATAAGGAAACTTAGCCAAGACATGTTAAAATGAAATGAAAAGCAGAACGGGCAAGCTATGGTAAAATTCAATGGCTGCCAATAATAGCGAAGTGACCAAACAGTCACGCCTCAGATTTTATCACCAGTTTGTGCCAAGTTAGATGATGTTAGTCTAGGCATCCCGAGCAGTGATTAACCATGGTGTGCTCTTGAATTTGAGTAAACCAGTTAGTTTGTCTATACAGATTCAAACAAGGCTAATGGATGAAAGGCCACCCTAAGATAACCTGTAGTGCTCACCATTTAACTCAGCCCTAGTTTAAAATCATTACATCAGGGTCCAGGAGTTGTTTCATTTTGCTCTTGAAAATAGGAAGAGTTCAGGATGATCTGCAGGCATTTAAAAGTATTCAAGGGAACAGACTGTCTCTGTTTGGTTTAAGTTATTTGATGTAGATAAGATAGAGCCAGCAAGGGGGGCATGGGTGTGCATTGTGTAAGCACGAAAACTAGGTGAGATGTCAGGAGCTTTGTCTTCCTGCAGAGATGATTAACTTTTAGAACAGATTGCCAGCTTGTGCAATAGGTGAAAATTCACTACAAATGTTCAGAAGGAAACTAGGCAGTTTTTTGCAGAAATAAATTCCATTGGTTTCAAAAGGTCAGTGTGATGTTAGGTCACATGCCTCAATATCTCTTCAAACTTCTGGAACAGCTTTATATAATATTTTAATACCAGCGCATATTGACCACCCCCGCACTTTTATAGCATCTGCAATGGACATAACAAAGTTTACTTGTATCACAATCTTGACAGAGCTTATTACCCAACTAGTTAATCTTTTCACCTCAGCTGTTTCCAATGGATAGGTCAGGAGAATGACAACAAAGCAGGCTTCAGAGACACCTACGCTCTGTCCGCCAGAGAAAGCAGGATCTCCCAGTGGCCACACGTTTTAATTCCACGTCCCATTCCCATTCTGATATGTCTATCCATGGCCTCCTCTACTGTCAAGATGAAGCCACACTCAGGTTGGAGGAACAACACTTTATATTCCATCTGGGTAGCCTCCAACCTGATGGCATGGACATTGATTTCTCTAACTTCCGTTAATGCCCCTCCTCCCCTTCTTACCTCATCCCTGATTTATTTATTCCCCACCCCTCCTTTTTTTTTTGCTCTCTCTCTGCCCATCACTCTTTACCTGTTCTCCATCTCACTTTGGTGCTCCCCTCCCCCTTTCTTTCTCCCTAGGCCTCCCGTCCCATGATCCTTTCCCTTCTCCAGCTGTGTATCCCTTTTGCCAATCAACTTTCCAGCTCTTAGCTTCACCCCACCCCTTCCTGTCTTCTCCTATCATTTCGGATTTCCCCCTCCCCCCTACTTTCAAATCTCTTACTATCTTTTCTTTCGGTTAGTCATGATGAAGGGTCTCGGCCTGAAACGTCAACAATGCTTCTTCCTATAGATGCTGACTGGCCTGCTGCGTTCCACCAGCATTTCATGTGTATTGCAGAGGACAAAGCACAGGTCACATAATTAGAGCAGTGAGATCCTGTCTGCACAATCCCACCTCAGGATTTGCCCTTGTTCACAACCTGGAGACGTGTAAGATGCTGAGGGAACATAATAGGATAGACATAGAGATATTTCCACCAAGGGACATAGCTACAAGATTAGGGGAGAGTTCCTTCGATACCCAGAAACTACTTCTTGCAGATGGTAATGAAATTCTGGATTTCTCTAGTGAGAATTTTTAAAGAGGAAATTCAAGAAATTAAAGGGCGACAGGCAAAAAAGAGAAGATAAGCTTTTGGCAGATCAGCCATGATGATATTGAATGACAGACCAGGCTTGAGGGGCCGAGTGGCCTCCTCCTGCTCCTATTTTGTTATGTTCTTATCAATAATGAGCATATTCTAGTGATGATAAACCTTGGGGGAGAAATAATGTTGTCTTCACTTCCTACTATAGAAAGAACTCTAACAGAAACAGCGTTTCTGGTGTTCCCAAACTTTAGAGTTTAATCTAATAGACAGATGGAATAGTTGTTAAATGATCTAGCGATGAATACAACAATTTGAAGGTATTAAATATTATCCTAATTTTAATTTTATACCAAGCTGTTTCCATTACTGTAAGACAGCCCTTCCAGAGAGACTCCACAATGGAGAGGGATAATAAATCTATGTGATTGCAAATTGCATTCAAACAATACAATATTAATGCTGTCTATACAGAAATGAAAAATATGAAACTAAAATAACCATTATATTTTTAGAACACTGTTGCATTATTGATGGCAATTACAAGTTTAAATTCTCAGCCTTCACATAGCCCACAGCCATTCACTCTGTCCTGATTCCCTTCCCTGGGAAAGCCCGAAAATTTATTTTAAGAGAACATTTCTTGATAAGAATGATTGTACTTACTGAATTATTGTACTTTACAAAATGCAGAAGACCTTGATCAAGGATATGATTACTTTCCTTAAAACCCACCTCACCTGATCACATCACCACTTTGAGGACTTGGCCGGGTATCTTTCTGAACTACCCGAGTATGTCAGCAACAGCAGCCAAAGAAACCCTCCATTTTATCTGTGGCTGCTGAGAGTAGTGCCAAGGCCTTTCTTGGTTACATGAGCTCTCACTAAAGAAACAGATCAATCTCAGTTTACCATAAGTCCAAAGGTCTGCTGCCATTACAGCACCTGGACGAGGTTTCCACAGCCCGACATCTTCAGTTCTCAGAACTTTCACATTCACTGCTGAAACCCAAGTTCCAACAACTCAGAGAACACCGGTATCTGGTCTTGTTATTTAAATCCTTCAGGAGGGCGAACCCACAAAAAGCATCAGACCCAGGTGGGGCCAATACTAAAGACCTGTGCTGATCAACTAGCTGGAGTGTTCACTGAGATCTTTAACCTCTCACTTCGGCAGTCTGAAATACCCACCTGCTTCATATGTGACTGTGCGGCAAGGCACAGCTTCAAAGGTGCTTTCAAATCTGCAACAGGTCAAATTAAAGGTGGCGATGAATCATGGAGATTGAAAACCTGGCTGAGTGCTGCCACAACAACAACCTCTCACTCAATGTCAGCAAGACCAAGGAGCTGATTATTGACTTCAGGAGAAGGAAACCGGAGGTGCTCCAGTCCTCATTGGAGGATCAAAGGTAGAGAAGGTAGGCAACTTTCAATTCCTCGGTGTTATTGTTTCTGAGGACCCGTTCTGGGCCCGGCACATAAGTGGAATTATGAAGAAAGCATGGTAGCCCTTTACTTCCTTAGGAGTTTGCAAAGATTCAGCATGAATTCTAAAACTTTGACAAACTACTATAGATGTGTGTGGTGTGGTAAACCATGTATATCTGTCTGGACATGCCCCTCTGCTGACTGCTGCTGTGGTTCCTCCCACAGACCCCTGGAGAAAGGTGATTGTGTCACTGCTCCTCCCACAGTCCAAGGCAGTCATCCAGCATGGACTGTGGTCCGTTTTGCTGCTAATAAAAACCTTTCAGTATTTACTCTACTTCCAGTCTTTTGGAGTTATTGATAGTGCATCAGGTGGACAGTATATTGACTGGCTATATCACAGCCTGGTATGGAAACACATATGCTCTGCAACAGAAAATCCGACAAAAGTAAGGGATACAGCCCAGTCCATCATGGTAAAGCCCTCCCCACCATTGAGCATATCTGCATGGAGCGCTGTTGCAAGAAAGCAGCATCCATCTTTAGGGACTCCCACCAGCACAGTCATGCTCTCTTCTCGCTGGTGCCTTCAGGAAAAAGGTACAGGAGCCTGAGGGCTCACACCACCAGGTTCAGGAACAGTTATTACCACCCAACTATCAGGCTCCTGAACTAAAGGGGATAACTTACTCTTTCTATTTCTGGTGTTCCCACAACCAGTGATCTCACTTTAAGGTCACCTGATCTTGTTATTTGATCTCTTGTTATTTATTGCTATTTGTTTATATTTGCATTTGCACAGTTTGTTGTCTTCTATGCTCTTGCTCTTTCATTGATCCTGTTTACAGTTACTGTTCTATGGATTCGCTGAGCATGCCCACAGGAAAAAGGATCTCAGGGTTGTATGTGGTGACATGTATGTATTCTGATAATAAATGCTATTTTGAACTTTGAGTTTTTTGACTTTGGCTTCAGCAAGAGCCAACACCTAACTGCAATGCAAATGAAATCTCTTTTGTTCACATGTGAGTTTTGTGTCTGGCAGCCAGAGTCGTTGGAGCTCTCACCACTGAGTCATCAGACTGTACACATTCTGCATGAGTCCATATCTAGGCTGACAGCTAAATGATAGACTGTGGGATGAGAAATGTCATCCTTGAAGTAAAGTATTATAGAGAGGTTTTGGGCATGAAAATCAGGAAAAACCGGTCAGTATCTAGGAGTATAATTAGCACCATGATCAAATGAATAAGTAAACATTAATAGAATGATGGAAATAGAAATGGTACTCTAAAGAGGTGTGTCATGACTATTTAAAGTAAAGAAGGATGTAATGGAGCAGTGAAATGGGATAAGTCTTTCTGAGAACCAGCAACAATGATTTCTTTATCTGCTACAATATTGTGTTATTTTACAGTCTCATGACTATTCAAAGAATAGGAACTGGAGGTTAATATCCTTCCATAAGCATCACCATTTTGGCAGATTACCTGATACATAGCAACAAGGGCTGCAATTCAGACATAATTATATTGAAACCGTTGTATGATACACAGAGACATGTGATATGCTACAATACAAATTCAGTTGGTATCTTCTTACATTTTCTCTGATCCCTGATTCTTGCTGTTACACCATTCAACTACCTAGGCTTTGGGCTTTGGAACTCCCTCCCCAAGCCTCACTAATTATCAGCCTTCCTTCCTTCCTCACAGAACCTCCTAAAACCTACCTCTGACACTGAATTTTTGATCCTCTGTCATAATATCCCTTTACAGTGCCTGGTATGAGGATAATGAAAGGACATTTCTAGTAATTTAGCGGCAGGTTCAGATACAGAGACCTCTCCGGGGCCAACCAAAGGTGTTTTTGTCTTTTTAAAACATCTGTTTTACGATCATTAAGAACTTTAAATACTACAGGTCTACCCCACCAGCAAGTGGTTTGTCAGTGGAGGATCTGGTCTTGGTGTGGACCATGTTACTGCCTATTACAGAAAGGCATTGGAGTCAGTGTGCAAAGACGATGTGCTGCGAGTGATTGTTGGACATTGGTGATGTAAAATACTGCAAGTCATTTTCCCTTGTTTATTGGCGAGGCAGACAGTGGGAGAGATTTGTGGCCTCGGTTGTAGCATGGACTAGGCTTCCAGCCACAGGGAGGCAGCAGTCGGGGAGGGGAGGTGCTGGAGGCAGTGTAGTGCAGCAACCATGATGGGTTAGGGGTTGTCTCCTCCCATCAGTGCTGCCCTCCAGTGTTCACATCAGCTGGGTTGCATGCATGCGGACTAATGAGAACTGCTTGTTCTCGCTGATAACAATCAATGCACCATCAATTTACAGGACATGTCACTCCGGGACTTGGGTTTTATATTTTTTTTTGCATGTCTGTATGTTTACTTATATGTGTTATATATGTGCCTTGTGCTGTGTGTGACTGTTGGTACTGTGTTTAGCACCTTGGCCCTGGAGGAAAGCTGTTTCATGATATTCATGTTTGGCTGAATGATAATTAAGCTTGAACTTGAACTACTCCTGCACCTCTACCAGAACACCATCCCTCTGGTGTGCAAGTCCAGAAGTCAAAGCCCAAAGGTTAAACCTGCGATCGTCAAGTCCTGGGTGAAGTCTGAAGTTGAAGACCCAGACTAAGAGTCAGAGAGTCCAAGGCCAAGAACTAGAGGCCCGGAGGTGGCTTGACTGAGGTTGGAGAACTGTCTGTGTGTGTGGGAGAGGGTGGAAAAATGGCCTTTTTAAAAAATTTTGCCTGAGTTTTACTGCTGAATATTGTGGACATGCTGCGTAGGCACAGAATGTGTTATGACTCTTGCGGGCTGCCCCCAGCACATCCTTGGGTGCGTTGGTTGTTAATGCAAATGATGTATTTCTCTGTACAGTATGTTTCATTGAGCATGTAATAAATTAAGTGAATCTCGATCTGAGTATCTGATTCTGGGACGTTTACACAGTTGTTGTTGGAACCACCAAATGGGTCTTTGCAGCGTTAGCTTTTGTTTTGGTGCTCTTTTGCTCCCGATTTTCTTCACATTTTGCAAGCGCACATTCTTAATGAATATACGATACCCCAAAAAGTGGATGAAGCAACTGCTTGTGGGCCCGTGTGTGTGTCTATTCCAGACCTATGCAAAGCAAGCAGCTGTCAACATCAATTCTTATCTATTGCTCATCTGATACCAACCCGATCTGGTATGTGGTAACCATGCTCAGCAAACCTATTGTGTAACGGCCGGAAGAACCCTTGCCATCAGCCACATTACTTAAAGACATCCTAGATGTTTTGTAGCTTTGTTGAAGTTCAGTGTATTCGAGAACTGTGTAACGCATATGTTAATAGGAGGCAGCAAATATTTGCAGAAAGTGCTATGGCTGTGCCTAAGTGTGCCCTTTATTACCCTTATTAACAGTTATTGTGTGTCAAACGGTTGTTGTGACATGCCTAGTGTGGTAGTGTAGTGGGTAGTGCTTGTCACTCTTGCTTTCAGCCTCCACCACTGGCTAGCAGTCTCACGAAAAGGAGATCTGAATGTGTAAGTCTCTCCCTGCCAGTACGTAGCCTCCCCAATAGCAAGCCTCATGTAGTGCCTCCTCGCGGGCGACACGCAGAAACTGAACTCCTTTCGGACTCAGGCTGAATTACAGAGGATGGGGAGGAGGTCTGGCCCCTGCACGTATAACATGCAGGCCTGGTGCTCATGAAACAGATCCCCAGCTGTCGGTAAATAGCCCCACTGCCTTTCGGGCAGCCTCAGGAGAGACCATGGCTATGGGAGTAGACGCAGACAGCAAATCCAGAGTGGAGGCCCTAAGGTGGCTTTTTGTCAGCTCCTGCAGCCAAGCTGGTGCCAAACATATTGCTTCATAAGCTTTCGTCTGGATGACAGTGGTGAGGCCAAGAGGGGGATCTTGATGACTGAGCATCCAAAGACCTCCATACCTTCCACCCAGGGTTGTGCCCTTTAGAGGTCACTCCAATTCCACTATCCATTGTCCTTTGAGACAGACAGACACCATCATCATCATCATCAATCACAGTCATTATCCTTCAACCAACAGGCTTCTGAACCAGCATGGACAATTTCACTCGCCACAGCACTGAACTAGTCTCTGAACACAACCTATTAATGTTCAGAGTAAATTTATTATCGAAGTACATATATGTCACTATATACAGCCCCAGATTTCATTTTCTTGTGGGCATATTCAGTAATTCCAAGAAACATAATAGAATCAGTAAAAGACCGCACCCAACCGGACGGACAAGTCAAGTCAAGTCACTTTTATTGTCATTTCGACCATAACTGCTGGTACAGTACACAGTAAAAACGAGACAATGTTTTTCAGAACCATGGTGCTACATGAAACAATACAAAAACTACACTGAACTACATGAAAACAACAAAGAAAAAAAACGACACTAGACTACAGACCTACTCAGGACTGCATAAAGTGCACAAAACAGTGCAGGCATTACAATAAATAATAAACAGGACAATAGGGCAGTAAGGTGTCAGTCCAGGCTCTGGGTATTGAGGAGTCTGATAACATGGGGGAAGAAACTGTTACAAGGTCTGGTCATGAGAGCCCGAATGCCATGATGCCTTTTCCCGTACGGCAGGAAGGAGAAGAGATTGTATGATGGGTGCATGGGGTCCTTCATAATGCTGTTTCCTTTTCAGATGCAGCGTGTAGTGTAGATGTCCGTAATGGTGGGAAGGGAGAACCCGTTGATCTTCTCAGCTGACCTCACTATCCGCTGCAGGGTCTTGCAATCCGAGATGGTGCAGTTTCCGAACCAGGCAGTGATGCAGCTGCTCAGGATGCTCTCAATACAACCCCTGTAGAATGTGATGAGGATGGGGGGGTGGGAGATGAGGACAAACAACCAATGTGCGAAAGACAACAAGCTATGCAAATACAGAAATAAATAGATAGATAGATAGATAGATAAATATCAAGAACATGAGATGAAGCATCCTTGAAAACTTATGGGAATAATTCAGTGATGGTGCCGAGTGAAGTTGTTCCACTGGTACAAGAGCCTGATGGTTGTGAGGTTCCTGAAGAGCTGTTCCTGAACCTGCTGCTGTTGGTCTTGAGGCTCCTGATGGCAGCAGCAAGAAAAGAGCATGGCCTGGGTGGGGAGATCCTTGACCGGTCAAGATTCTCTCCACCACTTATCTATAGAAGTTTGTCAAAGTTTTAGATGTCTTGCTGAATCTAAGAACTCACTTTCAAGAATTCTACAACTCATGTTCTCAGTTATTTATTTATCATTATGATTTTTTTTGCACAATTTGTCCTCTTTTGCACATTGGATGCCTGTCAGTCTTAGGGTGCAGCTTTTCATCGATTAGAAACACAGAAAACCTACAGCACAATACAGGCCCTTCGGCCCACAAAGTTGTGCCGAACATGTCCCTACCTTAGAAATTACTAGGCTTACCTATAGCCCTCTATTTTTCTAAGCTCCATGTACCTATCCAAAAGTCTCTTAGAAGACCCTATCATATCCGCCTTCACGTTGTTGGCAAACCATTCCACACACTCACCACCCTGAGTGAAAAACTTACCCCTATTCTATTGTATTTTTTTGTTACACTGTAAATACCTGCAAGGAAATGAATCTCAGGGTGACATTTGGTGACATATACACACTTTGATAATACATTTATTTTGAACTTTGAATACTGGGCAATTTGTGGACCAAGAATGAGAAGGAGGAGGAGGAAGCCTGAAGACAATTGTTCATTTGCAACGAGGACGAGAAGCATTCGGCTGGGAAGTCACAAACTGCCAGTCTATTTCAAGTACAACAATCTTACAATTTCTGCAGTCATTGAGGCCGTAAAATTTGGTGGACATCTGCCACACAGAGTAGGAAGAGTTGACGACTCTGAGGCGCACGTGCACAACTCTGTCTGTGGCAGCTAGCATCACAGTGGCATTTGACATCCTTTTCCAGGCACCAAATACTGTAGACCAGAACTCTAATTACACTGGATTTCTAGATTAAGTGAAATTGCACTCAGGAAACACTCATGGTGAATGCAACATTATCAAGGAGCTCGCACCAGTTGTCCCTATTGGAGCAATTAGTCTCGGCCACTATATTCTTGCCATCGTAATTGACTAACGGATGACAGCAGGAGGAGACAAGGGCTATTGACAGATATGTCTCCTGACTGCAGTCAGAGCTCCAGAAAGTGATGTGTTCTTACACTAAGAAGCAAAGTGGGGAGCTGCAATCAAAGATACACTCTTCTGCATGTTCTAGTGAGGCTGTCTTACTTCGGTGTGACTTGCAATACCCTGCACATATTTTTCAACTCTGTCTAAATTAGCCACCAGTGAGTGTTATTTGATTGTAGGCACAGGATAACTATTTCTAATTTTATGAAATTTGTACCAGGTGTCACTGGAGAATTATTGAAAACACGTAGGCTCAATGATTCTTTTTTCCCATGTCCAAAGAACACCGAGGTCAGAGAATCATAGTCAGTGCGCAACAGAATTATTATTCTGCATTGTCCCCTCGACACTCGGCTGGACCATACCCTCCCATCCAAGTACTGTACTTATCTACTCTTCTCTTAAATGTTGAAATCAAACCCACATCCACCACTTCCATTGGCAGCTTATTCCACATTCGCAACACCCATCTCAGGATCAGGTTTATCATCACCGGCATGTGACGTGAAGTTCCCCTGAAGTTTCCCTTATTCAGTTCACCTTTCACCCTTAACCCAGCACTCGTTTCACCCAACCTCAGTCGAAAAAGTCTGCTTGCATTTACCCTACCTACACCCCTCATACTCTTGTATACCTCTAACAAATCTTGCCTCATTCTCCTACATTCCAGATAAAGTCCTGACCTATTCAACCTTTCCCTATAACTCAGTCCTCAAGTTCCAGCAACATTCTTATAATTTTTCTCTGCACTCTTTCAGTCTGACTGATATAGTGATGAAAGTCAGTGTACAAAAAGCACTCTTTACAACTCTATCTACCAATTAGCCAGTTATAACATCCCTATAATGCAACATGTTAACTATACAGGAGAGACCATAAATAAAGAGATTCCTCTGAAATATGTCATTGACTTGCTGAGCCAAATGGCCCCCACCATTTTATATGAGAAATATGAATCCATTACCATTAAATGGTTCCTTAAGGTTGTTAAATGCTCCCAATGGCGTGCACCTCAAATAGCCTCTGACAACCAAGCTCCTGGTCTTCACATGTGGCTTAACGACTAAGCCCTGCAGAACCATTTCTACTGACAGGAGAAGGGGCAAAGACGGGTTACTGGTGCCTTAAAACAAGTTGCTTTGGGCGGATAAGGTTCGTCAGCCATAGTTGGCAGCTCATCTACAAGAAGGAAAACTCTGATCTCAAACCTTCGCTGCCTTGAGGCTATACCCCCATGGGGAAGGCTTCGGGAGTAACCTCGAGGGAGAAATCCGGAGCTGGAGTCCCTAAGGCCATCCTATGTGTGTTCAGCATGAACTGGCAACTCCTGGAACACTGCTGATACCAAACTGTATCGGTCTCTGCCGTTCCCCTGGGTTCATTAGATGTGTGGAGAGGGGGAGTTTGCTACCTTGGCAACAGCTTGCTCTCCACATCGTACTGCCCAGGTTCATGTATCTAGACAGCTAGGATGCAACATCCATGTTCTACCCTGACTGGCAGAGGCCTCACTCACTCACCATTAAATGGAGGGCGTCGTTTCACCTAAAGAAGGCAAGAGGGGAGAATTTGTTCTCTTGTGCCTTCCGATGATCAGATTGCAGAAATATTGCCCCATGCAAATCTGAGGCAGAGATTCCAGGATGGATCTTTCGTTTGAAGATGAGGTGGCTTTATTTCACCAAGTCTCCTACATTGCTGTTAACATTTTTAGTTACTTGCACTCAGTGGCCACTTTATCAGGTACAGGAGTTGTCTTCTGTTGCTGTAGCCCATCGATGTGTTTTGAATTCAAGTATGCTTTTCTACAAACCACATTGTAATATATGTTTATTTTTGAGTTACTGTCACCTTCCTGTCATTTTGAACTAGTTTGGCTATTCATCTCTGACCTTTCTCATTAAAGAGGTGTTTTCACCCACAGAACAGCCGCTCACTGAATATTTTTTTTGTTTTTCACACCATTCACTGTAAACTCTAGAGACTGTTGTGTGTGAAACTCCCAGGATGTCAGCAGTTTCTCAGATACCCAAACCACCCTGTCTGGCACCAACAAATCATTCCATGGTCAAAGTTGCTTGGATCACATTTCTTTTCCCCCATTCTGATGTTTGGTCTGAACAACAACTGAACCTCTTGGCTGTGTCTGCATGCTGTTGCCATTTGATTGACTTATTAGGTATTTGCATTGATGGTCAGGTGTACCTAATAAAGTGGCCACTGAGTGTATATTACAACAGTGACTACTTTACCTTTTATTGGTCGTAAGATACTTCCAAATACCCTGAGGTTGTGAGAGGTGACATGTAAATGGTAGTTTATTTCCTTTTAGTGGTGTGTGGGCAATCAGCCATAGTTTCCATTAGTTGAGAAAGAGTGCAGAAAGCAACCAGTGTGTGTGAGCATTAGTCAGCACTGAGAGTGAAAAGAACCTCAATGGGGGGAAAAATATTTAAAACTAAAAACAGGCATGCAGGAAATTTATGTAGCAAGAGGAAGTGGACAGGAAAGTAAAATCAGGAAATTTACTTATAGATCAATGCAAGTTTACTGCTGTTTATACTGAATGAATTCTTTTGACATTAAAGAATTCTAAGAATTGCACATAACCTATATGGTTTATTGTGTAGAGTGCACTTACCTTTAAATCTAGAAGTAAGATGTGTACAATCCTTCTTGGTATTGTACACTTCTTCAATCCCACTGACATCTCAGGCCTGCTATTCATTTTAAGTTTAAAGAATCACATGTATAGGCTTGTAGGGTTAATAAGGCTAAAGCTGTGAAAGCAGAGCCAAGGGTACTCTACAAATATATGCTTTCAAATTGACTGAACGTATCCAGGCAACAGGGAAAATCCAGCACTTCCACAACATGCACTCATTGTGCAGATGCATGGGTCAGCATTTTAGCTGATAACATTTTTGATAATATTTTAAGGAAAAATTCGAGCATAGACTTGAATCGAAATGTCTATTGTTGGAGTGAATTCCATTCGTCTTTGAAAAGCTCTTGAGATAAATAATCAGCAAACACAAGAGCATAATCATTTACTAATAAAACCAATATACAAAACAATTTTTATCTATTTTGTAATCATGGAGAGTAAAGTTGGCAGAAAAATATTCAGTTCAAGTCTATTATGTGCAAAAAAACCCACAAAATTTGTGATATCAGAAAGACACTGGTATATATCTATTCTGGTGAAAGATCCATAACTGTTATGTTAAGGTGCCTGTTTCCTCTGCAGATGTTGTCTGACCTGCTGAACATTTCTAGTATTTCCTGTTTTTTTCATTACAGAGGGACCTGTTTGCTTTCTGAAGACCAACATGTCAACATCATGACCCCATACTGACAAATAGTGACACTGGAATCTTTTGTAAATGATAGTCTTTGAAGTTCAAATTCTGATAACCAGGCTGGCATTCACACTTGTGAAGTGAACCCCATTCCTTTGGGAATTCAGTGATTTGCAATTACAGCTGCCAAACTGCATGCTTCGCTGCCCTTTTCAAAAAAAGAGAACTCCCCAGTAAAATCCATATCAAGCTATCTCAGTAAGGTGTCCTGACAATATGGATAAACTATTTCACATCCCTGAAGACATTTTCATTTTGCAAAACATTCGGTATCTTCTGTATGCACATCCACATGTCTCACCCTAGGAGACATCTGTGATCAATACTTTTAACCTCTGCTCTCAGAATTTGTGCACACGTTGATCCCAGATCTCATTCAAGGAAAGAAATTTACATTGCACATAATGCAGAACTTTCAAACATTGCTGTTGCTCTTCTGTTAAGCAGTCCAGTACATTCATGAGTCAAAAGCCTATAATATAGGAGATAGGAACTCATCAAAATGTGCGTGTCAAAGGCTGATTAGCAGCAGTAGACACCCACATTGGCAGATGTGCAAATCAGGAAACTCCCTATGTCAGTAATCTCTCACATCTCCACTACCCACAGAAAGCTCTTGCAATTTGATAACCAGGCACTGATAGCAATAACTTTATCTGCCTTGGCCACAAGCACATGTACTCTGCCTAAACTTCTTTATAATACTCAACCTCTCTTTCCTTCTTTAAGATATCTGTAAGTCCATGTTACTGATACTACCTGCATATCTCATGTCACTAGTTTGCTAAATTTAGTCTTGTGACATTTTACTACATCAAAGGTGATAGATAAATGCAAATTGCGTTGATGCTAGCATTTAAAATATATAGTTACCTCGGCCCTGGCAATGCACCAGAATTTCCCAGTGGGTGTCACAACAGAGGAGCATGTATTGCAGTCTCTGAAAATTCCCCCATATTTCCCTGCATGATCGACTGAAAGAAGTAAAAAAATGGAAATTCACTCTTTCACCAACGGATGAAAGAAAGTTACAGGCAGGAGGAAAGTATTGTTCTACTGCACTTCATGATTCCTGTATGCCAAACTGAGCTTGAAAACTATCCAAGGAGAAGAGATCAGCAAGCAGGAAAAGCACCAAGAAAACCTTAAAAATAGCGTCAACAAAGTGCAACAAAAGACAGAAAAGATCATAGAAGTAAAGTTGCCCTAATTACACAATCAGAGTAATGAAGCAGTTCATCAACTTGTGAACTGTGCCAACATGAGAAAGGAGAGTGACCCAGTTTGCCAGCTCCAAGTAAAATTCCAGAATGTAAGGAAAAATATGGAGTCCATGAAAACGATGTTACTCTTGCCATACCGTCTGTACAAGAAGTGTCAAACTAATCTAATCATTCCACTTTAAACGAAGCAACTGAAAAACACTTCTAATTCCAAAAAACTATCTCCTTTTAAATATTTTGCACAACTACCATGAGCTTTAATGCACCTATTGGCAGAACATCAGAAAGTTAACAAGCTCTGTGGTAACAGAACGGGCAAGGCTTTTCTCAGTCACCTTTACATAAGAACATAAGAAATAGGAGCAGGAGTAGGCCATCCAGCCCGTCGAGCCTGCCCCGCCATTCAATAAGATCATGGCTGATCTGTCCGTAAACTCAGCTCCATCTACCTGCCTTTTCCCCATAACCCTTAATTCCCCTACTATGTAGAAACCTATCTAACTGTTTCTTAAATCTATTTAGTGAAGAAGCCTCAACTGCTTCTATATTTGAAAGGTTTTTTTTTATTACTATCAGCAGTTTATTTGATAGTGTTGAAAAGTTCATGTAGATGTTACCTGAGTTTCAGCACCTAAGTTACAGAGAAAGGTTGAACAAGTTAGGTCTTTATTCTTTGGAGCGTAGTAGAAGGCTGAGGGGGGACTTGATAGAGGTATTTAAAATTATGAGGGGGATAAATAGAGTTGATGTGGATGGGCTTTTTCCATTGAGAGAAGGGGAGATTCAAACAAGAGGACATGAGTTGAGAGTTAGGGGGCAAAAGGAGGAGAAGCTGGCAGCGCACGCGGCCTCTCTGGAGAATGGATATCTGTTACGTGTTAAGTAGGGATCCGTGCACAATTCTGATTTGATGGAGGCAGACGTGAGAGAACGGAGGAACATCTGGAGAAACTTCTGAAATGCCCGCTTCGCTGCCGCTGCTACTGTGCGGTCTGGAATCTCCGGAGGAGAAGGCCTCCGAGACCTCGGCTTTGCTCGTTTCGGCGGCCGGGACGAGGTCGAAGGCGCTCAGCAGAGGATGGCGCTCGGGAGGCTGTATCGGAGGGGCTGGTCAGAGGCTCGAAGTTTTCGGACGGACTCAGAGTCTGCTGTCGTCGGGTGCTTCCGGGGCATTAATTGTCAGTGCCTGGAAGTTTATGGCAGGGAGAGTTTCTCCCTTTGCTGACTGATATCATCGGACTGTTGGAGTCGATCGGGACTTTGAGACTTTTAAACCGCGTCCATGGTCTACGTTGATTGAATTACAGTATTGCTTTGCACTGCTGTAACTATGTTATAATGATGTGGTTTTGTCAGTGTGAGTCTTGGTTTGTCCTTTTTTTATTTTGTGACATCACTCCGGAGGAACATTGTAACATTTATTAATGCATGCATTTCTAAATGACAATAAATGAGGACTGAGTGTCCTTATAATCTAATCTAAAAAGTTTAAGGGTAACACGAGGGGGAATTTCTTTACTCAGAGAGTGGAAGCTGTGTGGAACGAGCTTCCAGTAGAAGTGGTAGAGGCAGGTTCGGTATTGTCATTTAAAGTAAAATTGGATAGGTATATGAATAGGAAAGGAATGGAGGGTTACGGGCTGAGTGCAGGTTGGTGGGACTAGGTGAGAGTAAGCGTTCGGCACAGACTAGAAGGGACAAGATGGCTTGTTTCCGTGCTGTAATTGTTAAATGGTTATATGGTTATACCGATGTGCTCTAAATTGTACTGTCTTGAGTGCTTAACTTCCTGTTTTATAATGTGAATTTGTTAGGTTTTGCAATAGGGATACTACCTGGTCCAGGGAACTTGCTGTTTTTAGCTGGCGTGTGTCCTTGGCTGGATGGCAAGACAGTTGAGAGGTGGAGTTCAGGGCATCCTGCTTGCACACTAATTCCACAGGAACTCTGTATATGAGCTCTCAGCTACAGTTTAAGAAACCTTTTTGAAGTACATAATCAAATCATAAGATACTGTGAAATCAGTGTGATCTTTTTATTCCTAACTGGACAACCATAATTTTATACCTGTAGCTCAAATTTGGATGTGGGAATTTTTTTTAAAAAATCATTTTCTTACACGTATGTATAAGAGCCTTAGAGCCCAGTAATTTCTAAGGTAGGGACGTGTTCGGCACAACTTTGTGGGCCAAAGGGCCTGTATTGTGCTGTAGGTTTTCTATGTTTCTATGCTACCCTGGGCAGAGAATTCCACAGATTCACCATTCTCTGGGAAAAACAGTTTCTCCTCATCTCCATCCTAAATCTTCTCCCCTGAACCTTGAGGCAATGTCCCCTAGTTCTAGTCTCACCTACCAATGGAAACAACTTTCCTACTTCTATCTTATCTATCCCTTTCAAAATTTTGTATGTTTCTATAAGATCCCCTCTCATTCTTCTGAACTCCAAGGAGTATAGTCCAAGGCAACTCAATCTCTCCTCATAGATTAACCCCTTCATCCCTGGAATCAACCTGGTGAACCTCCTCTGCACCGCCTCCAAAGTCAGTATATCCTTCCTCAAGTATGGAGGCCAGAACTGCACACAGTACTCCAGGTGCGGCCTCACCAATACCCTGTATACTTACAGCTTGACCTCTCTGCTCTTGAGTTCAATCCCTCTAGCAATGAAGGCCAACATTACGTTTGCCTTCTTAATAACTTGTTGTACCTGCAAGCCAACTTTCCCACGACTAGATTCAGGTGACCACCAATCACAGGTCCACTTGTTCCTCTTTCAGGGCCTTGATGGTGGCATCACTACCTGGTGTATGAAGTTGAAGATGAATAGCATTAAAGTGAAATGGGCACCTTTGTCTTGGGTAAGGAATCAGAAAGGACCCACACTGTATGTGTGGAGGTGGTGGGGGGGGGAGGCATTGAGCTTGGGGCTTTTGAAAAGGACTGGCATTATGTTTGAGGGGTTAGGAAGAACTGCCGTTGAACTTAGGGAGATTAATGAGGACTGATACTGGATCTGGGGACTGGCATTGGTTCCAGGGGACTGGAAAGGTTGAACAATGTTTATGGCGGATTGGAGAGGAGCGGCATATTGTTTTGAGGGAATTAATGAGGACTGATTGAGCTTTGGGCAATTAAGGAAGATTGGAATTGGTTCTAGAGGAATGGAGAAGACTGACAATATTTTTGGTAGGTTGGGAAGGACTACCATTGTGTTTGGGAAGATTAGGGAAGACTAGTATTGAGTCAGTGGCATTGGGAAGCCTAGCCTTCGTGTTTGGTGGATCAGGGAGGGCTGGGATAGAGGTTGCAGAGATTGGGGAGGACTGGTGTTGGTTTGGGAGGGGGCTGGGATTTTCAGTGAGGATCAGCATTTTGTTACACGAGTGGTTGTTGTGGAAATGTGAACAACCCAGAGAGAGAAATAACCAACACCAACACCCACAGAGCTCCAAAACACTGCATAAAATAACATCCTCTGTGTTTATATCCAGTGTGACCAGCACAAGGAGGTGCCCAGTCTAACTGCAACCTCAAATGTAATTTGTTCCAGAAAACAAAAGTAAGCATATATGAACTATTTAACAGATTAATATTTCTTATTCTTCATTGCTTGTCTCACTATGACAGCTGAAAAACGTCTGGTACATCAGTTTATGTAAAGTGAGGTCAAGGTACATTAGGTGTACAAACAAAATCACAAATGAAATTTGTCCATAAATTTGAATTTTATCCAATTTAATGATATTGTTATCAGTTACATATCACTGAGTGGCTTTTCTTCCTGTCAAATCTGTATTTGATATAATATAATTCATTGTATCTCCACTTGCCTGCCCTATTTTTAATAGTTTGCAGAATTTTAAATAATCTTTCTGGTTAAGGTATTATACTCAGTTTGATACATTTAACATTGATAATATATCTCATCGCAAATCTTCTCGCAAGGTTGGCTGTTATTTTCTGGTGATGGATGTTGTGAGGGAATGAACATTTGCAATTTGATATTCTCCAAGAAAATGGCCCTGTATTATGAGATATATTGTAAAATTGGGGGTTCAGTCCCACTGCTGTCTGTAAGGAATTTGCACATTCTCCCCATGACCACGTGGATTTCCTCCAGGTGCTCGGGTTTCCTCCCACGTTCCAAAGACATTCTGTTCGGGTTGGTAAGTTGTGGGCACCCTATGTTGGCTCCATAAGTATGGCAACACTTGAGGGCTACCCAGCATAATCCTTGCTGATTTGATTTGATGCCTGTGATGTACTTTGCAGTCTTTTTTGATGAACATACATGTAACAAATAAGCTTATCTTTATCATTTTCTTTTGAGATGCCTTCAGTACTGACTAATTCATCATTTGTTTTCAGTATGAAGAAAATAGAGTGATGACTGATACAGCAGTGTGTAGAGATTGTAGTCTATGTACACACAAACATCCTGGAAGAGCATCTTCATGGTTTTCAAACGGGCAAGGGACTGAGGTCTTGATGTCATACCCCACTTTGGTAAATGCTTGTGAACTACCTAGCACAATCATCACTGATGCAAACAACACATTTTACTGTATATTGTATACTGTATATTTTTACTTCGTCCTGACGAAGGGTCTCGGCCCAAAACGTCGACAGTGCTTCTCCTGATAGATGCTGCCTGGCCTGCTGTGTTCCACCAGCATCTTGTGTGTGTTGTTTGGCATTTTACTGTATATTGTAATGTATGAATCTATTTCTTTTAGAGCAATGACACCCCCCCCCCGCACTACATATTGATCTACTGTGTGTGCATGTGCTGTTGTCTACACATGCACATTGCTCTCTCTCTCTCACTGCAATGTGAATACACCAGTTAAAGCAACTCCTGTGTGTGTGCTTTTATTTAATCGATATGTAGTTGTTGCCAGGCACAACACACACTTTGATGTACATGTGACAAATAAACTAAATCTTGGAGAGTCATGATAATGTATTTTAAATATGTAGTAATTTGAAGACAAGCATTAACATTATCCTCCTAAACTCACCTAATCTTTAAGAAAATGAAATCGACAGAATCTAGCCTGCATTTAACACAGTGGGTTGATTCTAATACACCAAGGATTAGCAACAAAATGGTTTCTTGCCAATATAGTTCACATCCTAATGAGCTAAGCAATGAAAAACACTCCTTTACAATTAGTTCCTGTTCCACAGTTACCTTGCTGTACAAAAGAGTCAGGAAAATACCTGCAAAAACCACATGCCAGGAAAATAAGCCACAAGTTCCCAACCCAGGATGACTACATAATCAGTTCACTTGGCTCAAAATACACAAACGATTGTAGAAGGGAAATCTAAATGGGGAATCTGAAACTGTTGGCCAGAATAACACGAGTCAATTCGGAGGTGTTCTCACATCTCCAAAGCCGAAAATTTTAAGTAAAGAGACAAAATGCCAGGAATACTAATGGGTCAGGCTGCACCTTGGAAAGAGAAACAGAGTTAATGCGTCAGGTTGATGACTTTCCTTCAAAAAAGCTAGAAATCAAAGATATCTAATATTCAGAGGAGAAGGAAGAGCATGGACCATTGAAGAATCAACGTGGTAAAAGAGGCAAATGGAAATCCCATTGAAGAGAGCAGCAGAGGTTCTTCAAGGTTGACATTTCTGGAAGGGAGCAACAATAATAATAATAAAGCAAACTATTGCAGACACAATTAATAGCAAACAGACTGGATCTGATTTTAAAGGGCATCCATGAATTTGAACAGCAGTACAATCGTTTGCTGGTGGCACTGCACAACTCGAAACCCTGAAAATGGCCCGTAATTCAAATGGAAATATGTAATGTACATAATGTTCCTCAACAGCCAGTACTGGAACAAAATTGGTTATCTTTTTTGCCTATATTGAACTGGTGCAAAGCCAGAACTAGATTATGATTCCTCAACTCTGCACTTGCACCACAGCAGGACTGGGTTGTATCCACACAACTCCCTGGGTGAAGATGTTAGAGCTGGTCTGAAGTGTGCATTCTAAACACAGAAGCAGCCATTACAATGTACAATCTTGTTGGTGTTTATCCTCCATGTGGCACACTACTTAATCTAACTCTATCACTTAGCATATACAAATGCTGGAGGTACTCAGCAGGTCAGGCGACATCTATGGAGAGGAATAGAGTCAACATTTCGGGACAAAAGAAGCACAAGCTGGCAGGTAATAGATAAAACCAGGATGCTGGGTGGGTGGGGGAAGGGAATGAAGTGAGAATCTGAGAAGTGATAGGTAGAAATGGTAAAAAGCTGAAAAAGACATAATCTTAAAGGAGAAGAGATTGTGCTGTGGGTGAATGGGAAGGAGAAGGGACCAGAGGGAGGTGCTAGGCAGGAGAGGAGGGTTAAAAAAGTAAGGGGAGCCAGAATGGAAAATGGAGAGAAAGAGAAGGGAGAGGGAGTAGGAATTATCAGAAGTCAATCCTCCAAGTGGACCATAACCTTGTCATAGAGTTTGGAGGCTTACGTGCCTCAATGACCCGGAGAGCTGTGTTAGCTGGAGTCAGGGCTTTATGTTTTGGCTCTTGGTAGGGTCACCCATGCTAAGCAGATCAAAGGGTAGAGGCCAGACTAAGAGTGGTCCATGTTCCTCCAGGTTCAGGGGTTCAACTCAGGGCTAACAACCCTGACTGGTCAAAAAATAAATTGTTAGAGAAATAGCAATGACAAATCCTTCTATATCTGTGTGCAACCAAGGACAGACAGAGATGGAGGACCTTCATTGCTGCTCTAAATGCCAGTGGCATAATGGGCAGTAAGTAAGAGAAATCAATGTTCATGCCATTTATCAGCATAACCTTATGGCCTTTCACCCTTTTGCACTTAACCTGCTCCCCCTTAGAAACTACAATGCTACTTATCTCAGCTGCTTCCTGAGGTTGTAGACTCCAACTTCTAACTATCCTCTAGGTGAAGGTGTTTCTCCTGAAATCCCGATTGGATTTATTGGTGCTGACCTTATACTCATGCCCTTCTTTCTTCATTCCTACATTTTCATAAAACTGGAACACAACCCGAGGCGTTACAGATTCTGGCCCCGAGATCCCTCTTATAATTCAAAAATGACCCTCTGATGAATTATCCTTTAAACCTAAATTATTCCCCATTAATATAGAGCACATTCAAGTAACACCCAAAGTTTTATATCTTAATTGCCGCAAGCCCAAGAGTCCATTAGATTAACTCACTGCTAATCATGTTGTTTGAATATAGAATTAATAATTAGTTTCATCACTCTGATTTAGATCCAGTAATTTAATGGGGAAATTTTAAAATAAGGCCAGTCCCACGGTTCCCCTACGTGTACGGACACTACAGTGTGTAAACCCAGAGTATTACGTATATATTTTCTTACCGCTGCAGAGGACAGTCATGCCACACTGCTTTGACTGACTATAAACATAGAAAAAAGAAGTTCACAATAATGCTCAAAATGAAACTTTCAAACATTAATTAATTCAATGGAACATTCCTAGTTTTGCATCTTAATGCAAGATCAGTTGATAAGATGAAATTATTCCGAATTATTACAGTAAGATTTAGCTAATGCACGTGAGTTGCAGCTTTGGTGCCCATCTACATTCAATGGGCTTATCACACACTCAAGTTGCTTTATACTGAGGAAGACTCTTGGTGGCACTCCAAGTCTTACAGAGTTGACTGCACCTAGCAATCAATTGGTTCCTAGTTGCCAAGGGAGATAATCATTAGTGTTCATATAAAAATATTCATTTCGGTGTATCCTAAGATGCTTCAGAATCAATGAAGCTCATTTGAAAGAAGATGATCACTCATTTCCACCACTGTGACATTGCCTAGTTCTTCTTTAATTTAGCTACTGCTGAAAGCTCTGTCGGAAACTATCAGTAACTGCCAGACTTTGCTATTCCACTACACTCCAGCCTGCCTCTCACATTTTCCCTCCTAAACATCTCATTCATAACTCGACATCACAAGTCCCACTCATCTGTGCTATTGACCTACAATAACTGAGTTAGGCAGAACAGCGGGAAGGAAAAATCATTGCGGACACTACTCACCCTGTGGGGTAGCCTTTTCTAAAAGCTCCCTTCTGTTAAAACAATAACTTCATGCCATCACACCATCTTAAAATTTTCTTCCCCAGGCAGTTCACCTCATCAGTCATTCTAGTTAGCACCACCACTCCCCTGCCCGCCTCTACCTACACTCAGTGGCCACTATATTAGGTACCTCCTGTAGCTAATAAAGTGGACACTGAATATATGTTCATGGTTTTCCGCTACCACTATAGCCCATCTACTTCAAGATTTGGCGTGTTGTGTGCTCAGAGATGCTTTTCGGCACACCATCATTGCAATGTGTGGTTGTTTGAGTTATTATTGACTTCCTGTCAGCTGGATCCACTCTGGTCACTGCACTTTAAACCACTTTTTATAGATCAATTTACATGCTGGTATTTGTGTATTCATGCACATTTTATTCCATATCCATAATTTAGTCTCAAACCTATTGTTATATAATTCTGTAATCTTTACAACTGTTGAATGCTTTTCTTTACTGCACCAAATAAAGTGGCCACTTTATCAGGTAGACCTGTACACCTGCTTATTAATGCAACAACCTAATTAGTTAATCATATTGTAGCAACTCAGTGCATAAAAGAATGCAGACATGGTCAAGAGGTTCAGTTGTTGTTCAGATCAAATATCAGAATGGGGAAGAAATGTGATGCAAGTGACTTTGACTTAGTGCCAGATGGGGTGGTTTGAGTATCTCGGAAACTGCTGATCTCCTGACATTTTCACACTAAACAGTCTCCAGAGTCTACAGATACTGGTGCAAAAGTTCTGTGAGCAAAAATGCTTTGTTAATGAGAGAGGTCAGAAGAGAATGGCCAGAGGGGTTCAAGCAAACAGGAAGACAATAATAACCCAAATAAACAAGTCTTACTACAATGGTGTGCAGAAAAAGCATTTCTAATGCATAACTCATCAAACATCAAAGTGGATGGGCTACACCAGCAGAAGACCACAAATATCACTCCACAGCCACTTCATTAGATACAGGAGGCACCAAATAAAGTGGCCACTGAGTGTTGAGTTGGATAACTTATCCATGGTCTCAAGCTTTCCTCTGCAATCTCCTCCCACTCTACAGTGCTAAACTATCTGGAATTCATCAATTCTGTCCTCTTAAGTATCCCTGGTTTTCATTTCTCCAATAACAGCATTACAAGAGGTAGATTATGATTCCTTAATTTCATGTGAGTATCACAGCAGTGCTGGATATTGTGTGTGCACAAGATGTAGGCGAAGAAGTTATAGATGGCCTAAAGTATGCCTTCTAACTTCAAAATGCAGAAACAAGCATTAGAATGAATGCCTTCAGCTGCTATGGTCGAAAGCTTCAGAACTTCACCTCCAAACTATTCAACTCCTTTCATCCTTTAACCTAAGCTTTGAAACCAATTTCACTTACAATATTCTTCTTCTGACATGGCCCCATGAAAGTTTAATTGTTAACAAAATACTTTATTGGATTAAATGTGTTATGGACATAAAAGATGCTATAATTATCAATGTTGATATTATACCAGCAATAGCAATTTACATCATGTAGCGCTTAGAGCAATGAATTCTAACAAACCTTGTCACTAAGTCACACCAAGGTACTTGTCAAAAAAACAACAAGAGGGAGGGGTTTTTAAATATGATCTAAAGGAAGAAAATTGGTCTTGCATTTTATCACATGGAACATGACGGTGTAGCAGAGGAACAGGCTCCTCAACTGGCTAACATAACCAATCTCTTCTGCCCTCACCATGTCCATCTCCCTCCATTTCCCTCACATCCATATGTCTATCCAAACTGCTCCTTAAAGGCCCTAATGTATCTGCCTCTACCACCATGCCAGGCAGTGGATTCGAGCACCCACCAGTTTCTGTGTAAAAATTACCCCCCTCACCTTAAATGCCCTCCCAACCCTGGGAAAATGATACTGTCTGTCTATTCTATCTAAGCCCCTCATAATCTCATAAACCTCTAGCAGATCTCCTGTCAGCATCTGTCGCTCCAGAGAAAACAACCCAAGTTTGTCCAACCTGAGCATGTGCCCTCTAATCTCGGCAATATCCTGGTAAGACCTCATGATCCTGCTGCTCATCAACAGACCCCTATTGGTGTACTGTCTCTTTATATTTGACCTACCAAGGTGCAATACTTCATGTCTGTCTGGATTAAACTCTATCTGCCATTTCTCTGCCCAACTGATCTATATTCCACTATATTCTGTGCCAGTCATCTACACTGTCCACAACATCACCAATCTCCATATCATCGGTAAACTTACTAAACCACCCATCCAGGTCATTTATATACATCACATACAGCAGAGGTCCCAGTACATCTTCCCGGTGGTGAGATTTAGTAAATTCTGAAGGTTTACCTTTGGATTGCAATTGGCTGGTCATGTGGAAAACCTATGAAAAGGAAAATACATTGGTTGTGTAGGTTATAAGAGCAGTGTCAGTATGGCAGTACAAGATGTAAGGCAATCTGTAGGTTTGATTAAGGCATAGGAGGGAAATCACCTGGGATTTTCTCATTTGCCAGCAGCTACCATCTGTGCTCACTTTTGGATTCTTGCAAAGTACTGGAAAGCAGCCATTGTGCAGCTGTAGCCCAGTAAACATCGATCCCTTTGGAGCATGGAGAAAGCTTAATGCGACGCCTTGTTGAGTTAGCTAAGCTCAGGCAGGAGTGCTAACTAAAGGTGGTCTCACTGCAATCACTTCAAGTGAGGATTCCTTTTAACTCTGTGGAAAGCACAATGCAGAAAAAGGTAGTTTACAGCTGCGCACCTGTGCTTATGATTATCTCCAAGACAAACATGGTGATAGTACTGTGTTGTTCAACAGCCATTGCAAGAAAATGAAGAAGCAATGACAAAGAGAAAAATAGGGAGAAGAAGAACATCTCAAAAGGAGAGAATGTTTTAACTTCATGTTTAATTTATTTTAATTTGAAGTATCAATCTGCCTTGCAAACAATTGAAACCATAATATACACTCAGTGGCCACTTTATTAGGTACATCACTACTTCTGCTCGTTAATGCAGATATCTAAACACCCAATTATGTGGCTGCAACTCAATGCAGACATATCAAGAGGTTGAGTTATTATTCAGACCAAACATCAGAATAGGGAAGGAATGTGATTTAAGTGACTTTGACCCCCATGGTTGGTGCCAGAGAGGATAGTTTGAGTATCTCAGAAACTAATGGTCTCCTGGGATTTTCATGCACAGCAATCTCTAGAGTTTACAGAGAACTGTGCAATAATTAAAAAAGCATCTGGAGAGCGGCAGATCTGTGGGAGAAAATGCCTTGTTAATGAGAAAGGTCAGTGGAGAATAGTCAGACTGGTTCAGGCGGACAGGAAGGTGATAGTAACTCAAATAACCATGCACAACGTGTCGAAACTTAAACTGGACGGGCTACAGCAGCAGAAGACCACAAACACACATTCAGCAAGGTATGGAAAGTACCCAGTGAAGTGGCCACTGAGTGCATAAGTGATATATTGATATGTAATATCATTTTGATTTTACAATGTTAAACATATTTATTTCATTGATACTACATTTATTTTGTATGATTTAAGAAAATATTTGACCAAACAAAATTCATTTGAACTTCTAGGAGATCAGCTAACGTACTTCCCTAGAATTTCAATACAACTGTAACTACACACAATAGGTCTACAGCGGATGCAGTCTCACTGGCTCAGCACTTGGCCTTTGATCACCTGGACAATAGCGATGCCTACGTCAGGCTGCTGTTTATTGATTGCAACTCAGCATTCAACACAATCATACCCACAGTTCTAATCAAAACCTGGTCCACTGAACCTTCCTCTGCAACTGGATCCTTGACTTCCTCACTGGGAAATAACAACTCCTCCTTGCTGACAATCAGCATTGGCGCACCTTAAGGTAGCACGCTTAGCCCACTGCTCTACTTTCTCTACACCCACAATTGTACGGCTAGTCACAGCTCAAAGGCCATTGAGAAATACTGTTGGCAGAATTTCAGAGGGTGATGAGGAGGCACACAGGAGCAAGATAGATCAGCTAGCTGAGTATTGCTGAACATCAGTAAGACCAAGGAATTGATTGTGGACTTCATGAAGAGGAAATCAGAGGAACCAGTCTTCATCAAGGGATGAGAAGTGGAAAAGGGTGGGCAGTTTCAGGTTGCTGGGTGTCAACATCTCTGAGGATCTATCCTGGGCCCAACATATTGTTGAAATTACACAAAGAAGGCACAACAGCAACTATATTTTATTAAGGATTTGCGGAGAATTGGTATGTCACCAAAGGCACTCGTAGATTTCTACAGATGTACCAGGAGAGCATTCTAACTGGTTGTGTCACCATCTGGTATGGATGGGCCACTGCACAGGATTGGAAAAAGCTGCAGAAATCCTGTGAACTCTCTTGGCTCCGTCATGGGGTACTAGTCTCCCCAACATCCAGGACACCTTCAAAGGCAACGCCTCAAAGAGGAGACATCCATTATTAAGGATCCCCGTCACCCAGGACATGACATCTTCTCATTGCTACTATGAAGGAGGAGGTACTGAAGCCTGAAGATATACACTCAACATTTCAGGAGCAGCTTCTTCCCCTCTGCCATCAGATTTCTGAATAGCCAATGAACCCATGAACTCTAACTCAGTATATTTATTTCCTCTCTTTAAACACTACTTACTTTTTTACGTATACTGCTTATTGTTATCTATATTTTATATCATTATGTATTGCAATATACTGCTGCGGCAAAACAATAAATTTCACAACATATGCCAGGGACAGTAAACCTGATTCTGATTCTGATTCGGGATTGCTTTGCTGAATCTCAATGTATTTTTTCACTTGCAGACTATCTGGAGGTTTCCCTAATGGGTGTGCAGATGTTACTGTGAATGTAATGTCGATTACATCATCGGCATACCAGAGGCTGTGATAGGCAATAATGCGTTCCACACTGAGAAACAGCCATACTGTACCTACTCAAAGGATATGCTTCATTAAACTTCATAACACATATTAACATGTAGAACAATTATTTGTGAATCCACTTTATTAGATGTTCAAACATTTCCCTTTCTTCCTTCTCGCTTTGTGTTTTTTTTGTAGAACTACCTTCTTAATCTTTCAGCAGTAACACAGAGCCCAGCACAAGTGTTTTTTTACAGTTTCAAGCAGTGAGGTTTCCTGCGCTTTCCTGGGCTTGTTCCCAGAGCTTCCAGTAATTACAGACCCACCAAGTGTGGATTGTCAGCCATTCCCTGCCCCCATCACTACATACGGTTGTCCACATTCTGCGGCTGTCTAGAAAGGTCATGTGACCCTCATCAGTCTCCACGGGGGTGGAGGAGGGGAAGCAGATTGATCCTGCTCTTTTTTTGAGAGGTCAACCCAGCTCCCTTCACAACAGGGGATTACCAACACGCTCCTAAAAAACGGGCATTATGCAAACAGACGTCAGTATCCTTTGGTTTGACCTACATAAATGACTGAATTCAACAGACATTAGAATGAGCCAGAATGCTGCAAAGCATTTATCGCCTGTTCCTTAGCCTCATTTCTGAAGCTTTGAAACACATATCACTGTCATTAAAATTAATCCCTAAAAAGTGTCAATTCAAACACTATCTTAATGATTAAACTGAAACTACAGTTGTTTTTAAGGGACCAAAACCAATAAATTGAGAACTGTCATTCCAGTTTTGAAGTAGGTCTCGGCCGGTAGTTTATGTAAAATAAATAACCAGGCCACATCCTTCAATCTGCTTTTTAAAGTCGCATTCATGTATTTACTAATTCTGTATTGGGTGTAAGTTTTACACTTAATATGTAAGGTTGCTCTTTAGGAAATTTTCATAGAATTACCATTGCAGACTATGTGACATCATCGGGGAAGCAACTAAAATCAGGAAAAAATAAATCATTTTCAGCACCATTTTATCCTTTCACTTGCTCCCCTCTTAAATGAGTTATCAGATATAATCTTCCATCATCCTGTTCAAACCAGCACTTCTGGCTTATGAATTAAAATGGAATTACATAGAAATTACAATATAGAAACAGTCCATTCAGCCCTAACAGGTTTTAATGTTGCTCGGGCAGAATTGAGCAGGCAACGGGAGTTTGTCAGAGGAATTCGGGTAGTGTGACCACTGGGACTGCAGACTACACTAGGGCAGCATATTCCAGGACAGGCCCAAGAATCCAACCCAAGCCTGTGGCCAAAAGGAAGGTTTAGTTCAAATAAGTTAGAGCCGAGGATGAATGGTGATCCCAGAGTAGTTGAGATCTCTGGATGGAAGCTGGGAAGAAATGGATGAACTGAGGAGCTGGAGGTGATGGGCGTTAGATAGCGACCACAAAACCCAACGGCATAGCAGCAAAATTAGGCCATTCGAGCTATTATTTCTTATCTACCGTTCCATCATGTCTGATTTATTATTCTGCTCAACCCATTCTCTTGCCTTCTCCCTGTAACCTTTGATGTCCTTACTAATTGAGAACCTATCAAACTCTGCTTTAAGTGTATTCAATCACTTGACCTCCACAACCACCTGTGGCAATGATTCCACAGATTCACCACCCTCTGGCTAAAGAAAATCCTCCTCACCTCCGTTCTAAAGCGACGTCCTCGTATGCTGAGGCTGTACTTTCTGGTCTTAAACTTCCTCACTGTAGGAAACATCCTCCCGGTGTCCACATTGTCTAGGCCTTTCAATATTCCGCAGGTTTCATTGAAAGCCGCTGCTCCCCATTCTTCTAAGTTCCAGCAAATACAGGCCTGGGGCCATCAAACTAAACTGGAGTGAAGGGAAGTGGAGTGCAAGGGAGAAATGTGGAAGAGGGGAAGAGATGGATGGGAATGTGGGGAGGCAGCTGGGACAGTGGGGGAGATGGGAGTACAGAATTAGCTGAGAGCTGTGTGTGAGAAGGGATAGCTAGGATGTGTGTGTGGGGAAAGGTGAATGTGAAGGGAAAGCTGAGACAGCAAAGGAAGAGGGGAGCAGAGTGAGTTGGGAACATAGGAGGGAGAGACAGAGTAGAGGACAACAAAGGGGAAGGGATATCATTGTCAAGTGGAGCCAAGAGATGTGGGAAGTGAATTGGAGTGAGAGGGAGGTTGATGGAAGGAAAGCAGAATTTAGGGGAAAGGGGACTGATGGAAGAGGTGTGGTGAGAGGATTGGAAGAGATAGGACTAACAGAGGGAAGGATTCGGGGGAAGGAGGAGTTTGGGAATGAGAGGAGGGCAAATATTCATTGAGAAAGGGCATTGAAGCAGAGAAGTTGGAGGTTGAAGAAGAGGATGCCTATTCTCATCCATTCTTGTTACCCATTCACATATGGATAGTCCCTGTCCACTGTGTGGTTGGTATGTGGATAGGCATCCATAGATATCTCCCACGTGTGTGCTGTCCATGCAGCAAATCCTAATCTCCTATCACCTCCAACCTTCTTGTTATCGCACCACTGTGAAGTCCACTGGTAGCTTAAATGGAAATTACACACGTGCAGGAATCTCACAACCTAGAGCAGCTCTTCAAAGTGAAGTGTGACACTCATCTTGCCCTCCCTCGCACTGCTGAGTCTGTGGATTCCACAGGGGACTCACTACTCACTCCAGAGTCGCTGAACTGCAAGTCATCTTCAATCATGATGGCTGATTAAGAAGAGGATTGCTGTTTACATATACCTGATGATGCAAACATTAGTTCTACTATCCCTTTTCTTCTGTAACCTGAAGCACAAGATCGAGAGAGGCTGCAGAGGTCCGTAGACTCAGCCTGCTCATCATGGACTCCAACCTCCCCACCATCGAGGACAGCTTCAAACAGCAGTGCCTCAAGAAGGTGACGCCCACCATTAAGAACACTCGCTGTCTGGGACATGCCCTCTTCTCATTTCTACCATCATGGGGGAGGTACAGGAGCCTGAGGACACACTCACTGCTTATTTCCTAATGCCGTCAGAATTCAGAATGGACAATGGACACCACCTTGCTACTCCCCTTTTGCACTATTTATTTATCAGTTATTGGAACTCACAGTAATGGCTTTACTTCTTTTACTGTACTGCTGCCACAAAACAACAACTTTCATGACATATGTCAGTAAAAATGAAACCGATTCTGATTCTGATTCTCCTCTCCTTTGGCACATTGTACAGGGAGCATACTTCCAGAGTTAATGATAATAGCTGGCTATTTAATTGTGCAGAATGATTCCCACTAGCCGTGCTCTGTCCTCATCTGACATCCAGACATGAATATTTTCCAGCTGAAGTCATAAGACAGCTCTTAGAAGTAGGAACCTCTCTAATTTTAGCGCACATTATGACATGGCCCGAGATCTACGTCCCACAGAGCTTTCAATTTGCTTAGTTAGAGCCTTTACCCGTCAGAACTAAATACTGGAGTCACTTTGGCCTGCTTTAGACCAAGAACAAAAAATAACCAATTTGCCTTTCATAAAAGATGTCAGCTTAGAGTGTAGCGAATGCCTACTGGCATTGTTCAGTGTAAGAAACTTCAAAATTAAGTGCTAAATTTATGTTCTGCCACTGACCAATTACAATGGGACCACCAGGTTGTTATCCTGTTGTTATTGATATAAAAGACAGAAGTCGGGGAGCTAGATTAAAAACTCAAAAATATTGCAGATGCTTGAAATCTGAGACAAAACCAAGAAATGCAAGAAACACTCAGCAGGTCAGGCAGTTTCTGTGGACGTAGAAACAAAGTTATCATTTCGGGTTGAAAATTTTTCTATCAAAGCTGTGATGAGGATACAAAGTTGGTAAAAGGATATAAATAGGATAAGTAAGTGGACAACCTACAGAAGATAGATTATAATGTGGAGGAAATTAGGTTGAATATTGCTGTTTAGAGATTACTTGGTGCACTCATGCTGAAAATTAGTAAGCAGCTGTAGTTAAAAATTAGAAAAGTAAATGGATATTGGCCTTTATTGTAATGAGGTGGATCAAGAGATTTGGCCATAACTATATTCACCTTTGGTAAGAGCACACATGGGGCTGTGTACGGAGGTATCTTGTAAATGCTGGAAGACTTTGGGGATCAAGCAGTGAGTGACTTCTGACAGTGTTCCTAGTCTCTGATCTGCTAGACCAGATGCCAATGGTGGAGAAGTTTGAGAATAGCAATGTTACAGAAAGTTGTTGGAGATGGACATTGCCTTACCCTTCCATGGCTTGAATGTTATATGTTTTATGGTTCTACTGTATGTCCATATATCATTTAAGTCTTACTGCGAGTGCTGTGAAAGGAAATGAACACAACCTTCTCTGAATATCCCAACTTTAAGCCCATGATGAAAGAACATGATTAATGAAGCTTTTAAAAACCATGGAATCTAGGTTACTGCTTAGAGAGTCTTAGAGCATTGTCCTGGGTTGAAATGACTGATCTCCAACAACCCTGATCTTTGTGCTGGAAATGAATGCAGCCAGCTTTTCCCCCGATTTCAAATGAGTTGATTTCTAGCAAGGCTTTTTGATATTGTACCCGGTCAAGGGCAATCACTTTTAAGAACCTATAAGAATGTATATGATTTTGATGAGTATGAGTCAGATTCAGATTCAGTTTAATTTATTTATCACATGAACATTGAAACACAGTGATATGTGTTTGCATTAATAACCAACACAAACTAATGATGTGCTGGAGCAGCCTCCAGTTGGCACTGCACAGCGTCAACATAGCATGCCCACAACACTCAGCAGAAAAACACAGAACACACAAGCAGCAAAACAAGATTCAATCCAGCTTACCTCCCATGCACACACAATATCGTTCAACACCAGGACAGGTCATCTGCAGGCTCCAGCCTCCAGTGGATTCGCAAAATCACAAACACTGGCTCTTTGATTTCCCCAGTGGATGTGCAGACCTCAGCCAAACGGCCTTGTCTTCTGGCACAGCAAACAAATGATCTAGGATTAGATGTCATACGGGCAACAAGTAACACAGAATGCACCTCTTGTCTGCGATAATAAAAAGAATCTTGAGTCCATATGATGATAGGTTATGGAAGACAAAGATTTTGTTTTCTGATACATTGAATCCCAAAGGCTTTAATGTTTTACAAGGGCATGATATATTTACCATTCAGGACAGTGGAGTCATAATTTGATTGCTGACCTCGATGGTGAACGAGGGAGCATAATTCTAAGGTGATTGGTGTAAGGGGTATGTTAGATGTAAGTTTTTACAGAGAGTGGTGTCTGTGTGGAATGCACTGCCAGGAATGGTGGTAGAGGCCAACACGTTAGAGACACTTAAGAGACTCTTATGATAGGCACATGTAAGATAGAGAAATGGGGGGCTATGTGGGAAGGGAGTGTTAGATTGATCTTCGAGAAGGTTACAAGGTCAGCACAACATTGTGGGCCAAAGGGCCTCTACGGTGTTGTAATGTTCTGTGTTCTATTTAAATCTCAATTCAACTAACCTCGGAATCACAATTAAGTATAAAACTAGACAGCTTCCACCAAGGATCATTTGAGCAATGATGAGAGACAACAATAGCAATGTTCTAATTACAGGCCCAAGTGAAAGCGGATAACTCATCAGTAATGAGAGATTTTCCTGATCTTTATTATTTACTTGATAAACTTAAACCTATAATAAGGATTAATTTGAAGATCTAACCATTGTTTATATTTTAATGTTTATATTATAATGGATTATAAAATAGCACCATTTTATGAGCATCAATTGATATTCTAGATTAAACTTAAATTGATTTAAATTAATTTCACATTTTCATTGATAGACCAGACAACACTCTGATAAAAATTCATTGAACATCTTGAAATGTCCCACTGTTTTCAGCACTTAATATGAACTGAACTGAAGCTTTTGTATTCAATGAAAAACTGAAGAAAATGAAGATCTTTATTTTGAAAAGGGATAAAATGTCAGGCTGTGTCTAATTAGTTTTACAGTGAAAACCTTTAAAGCTGTTTTAGTGCATGAACTATTTTAGTGATGATATCTGGTGCACTGTGTTGTTAGTGTATTCGTTTTAATGATATTTTAATATATTTCTATAGTAGACATAATAATCACTTAAATTACAATACATCTATTCCATGGTCACAAAGTCACAGTAATCTCAGTAACAGTAACTGGCTCATTGGGCTGAATGGCCTAATTCTGCTCCTATCTCTAATAGTCTTATGATCCTATCTAATTAGTTTTACACAGACATGTACTGGAATCATACTCCAGCTTTGCACAAACACAACAACTTTGAGGTGTAATCAAAGAACCATAGAATACTCAGTGTGAAGTAACACATTTCTGAACTTTTGTTCTGGCCCTCCGTGCTTATCATCCCTGGAACAAGTGCAGCAATGTCAAGCAGCATACTTTATCTTTTTAGACACTGCTTATGCAAAACTTGTTCTGTGCAGAATGCTGAGAGTGAATGGCATTGGCAGGACGGCTGAAGAAGAGATTGTGATAGAAGGCTTCCAAATTACTAATTTAATCCAGAGAGGGAATATTGATATTGATCACCTTACTGGTTCTACTAGTGGCATCCTCTTTAATTTCCATTTATGTCCTGGAACAAACCTTTAAATGGTTTAGTAAATGCTCAAAATGAGTAGTGGACATGAATATGTAACACATACAAAATGCTGGAGGAACTCAGCAGGCCAGGCAGCATCTATGGGAAAGAGGAAAAGTCGACATTTCAGGCCAAGACCCTTCATCGGGTCAGGAAAACAAATGAGAAGTCAAACTAAGAAGGTGGAGAGAGGGAGGAAGAAATATAAGGTTGTAGGTGATAGGTGAAACAGGGAGGGGGAGGGGTGAAGTAAAGAGCTGGGAGGTTGATTGGTGAAAGAGATAAAGGGATGGAGAAGGGGTGAGGGTAGAAGACCATAGAAGAAAGGTAAAAGGGAGGAGCACCAGAGAAAGGTGATGGGCAGGTAAGGAGATAAGGTGAGAGAGAAAAATGGGAATGCGGAATGGTAAAGGGGAGGGCCGTTAGCAGAAGTTCAAGAAATCCATGTTCCTTCCCCTCCCCCGGTTTCACCTTTCACCCACCACCTTGTATTTCTTCTTCCCTCTCCCCACCTTCTTACTCTGACCGCTCATCTTTTTTTTCCAGTCCTCATGAAGGATCCTGGCCAGAAACATCGACTGTTTACTCTTTTTCTGTAGATGCTGCCTGCCCTACTGAGTTCCTCCAGCATTTTGTGCGTGTTGCTTTGGATCTCCAGCATCTGCAGATTTTCTTGTGTCTGTGATAAACACGTTAACAGCTAGTGACAGTTACTTTGCACAAACCATCATGCAGTCATACAGTCAGTCATGCACAGTACAGAAACAGACGCTCGCATCCCTACTGATGTTTTTGCTCATCTGCGTAATGTCATTTGTCCACATTTGATCCACTTCTTTCTATGCCTTGGCTCTGCAAATGCATGTCTAAATATCTCTGAAATACAGTGATTGTATCTGATTCCACCATCTCTGGCAGTAAGTTCCAAATATTGAGCACTTCCTGTGTAAAAGCTTTCCCCTCAAATCCTCTTGAAATCTCAACTTAAACCTAAGTCCTCGTATTTTTGATACCCATTCCCAATGGTAGGGAATACATCTATTGAGTCATCCCTTACTCCAGTGAGTAAAATCCCACTCTATCCAATCTCTCTTCATAACCAAGGTCTTCCAACCAGACACAATTTGTTTACACTCCCTCCAGCACAGCCACCTCCTTCCGGTTTTGTAGTGATCAGAACTGCACACAATCCTCCCAGTGCCGTCTAACCAATATTTTATAAAGGTGCAACCAAACTTCCCAGCATTTAGATACTATGTCCCAACCTATGAAGGCATATGTACCTATGCCTTCTCCATCATCTTATTTCTCAAGCACTCCATTTCTCTTTTTTTCTCATAGTCAAACTTGCTGTATCTTTTGTCACTAAGGTTTCCAAACCTTGCCATCTCTGCTTTTCACCCTTACTAGAACACGCTGGCCCTAACTCTTAGTGATTCTCCTTTTAAAAAAAACCCCTACTTGTCAGCTGTTGTTTTACCCGCAAATGTGTGATCCCAATCTAGTTTCACAATGTCATCTTCTGCTAGTGCAGTCAGCCTTTCTCAGTTCATGACTGTAACATTAGGAGCAATCTTATCCCCTTCCACATTTGCCTTTTACTTTGGTCACGTTTCCCAAAGTGATCCCCATTAACACCTCTACCACCTACCCAGTTTCTTTATCTAAGAAAGTATTGAGCGCTATCAGTATTATCCACAAATTTGTTAATATCGACATACTCTCTCAGAAGCTTTCTTGGATGCACTTAAAAATTTCCACCCGTCTAAGCCCCCTGCACCAAAGCAGTCCCAGTCAATATTGAGAAAACTACAATCCCTCACTGCTGTAATCCTAGACTCTAATTCCTGCTAAATCTTCTTCATCAAATTAAACTGGCCAAGGTACAGCTCCTCAATCAGTGTGTTATAACATCTCTGAGGTATACAGACTTAATGCTGGATCATTTTCCAATTTTGGCCTTATCCTACGTACATATAGATATATTCTTATTCTCCTTTGCTATCTTTATTCTCCTCTTTCATGAAAATTTCAAGCAGGGGAATTCATAAGGGAAACCAAAATTGCTCATTTATATTTCTTACTTAGAACAGAAAGTCAAAAAAAAAACACGAAGGAGGTTAGAGAGTCCCTCCACTCTGATTGTGAGAGCTACAACTGAATAAGATCTATAATTATACACTCAAATCTGTAATATCAGAAAAGGTGAAATAAACAGAGAAAATTCTGGAATTGCTCAGCAGTTTCGGTAGCATCTGTAGAGAGAAAGCAGCTTTTAAAATGTTGCCTGAGGATTTCCAGCATGAGTTCCTTTTATTTCAGATTTCCTTCAACTGCAGGATTTTGCTACTATGTGGAGCAGCTGTTCCAAATAATAAATACCTGCAAGTGAATCACCTCAGTTTATGGCTGGGCCTGCTTATGACAGACAATGTCTCATTTTACCTTGCAGACATTTTAAGGACAGAAATGTAATTTAAATGATGGGAGTAGGAATGACAAGGATTCTGAAGTTAATACTATCAATCTTATACAGCTGACTGCTTTACAGACCAATCTAATACCTGAAATGGTTTCATTCCATGAATTGGAACTTTTGTCAATATGCGAACAGAATGAAATCGCTATCCAATCCTGGATGGAAACCAAACCAACATACACTTCTATCTTGCCGAACAGATTGTGAATTCTTAACCATGACATTACTTCTCAAAAAATCTACTGAAGTGGAGCTTAATTGTAGAACTTTCCCACTGTAGCAAGATTGTTACCTGCTGATCTAATCACATACTCATAAAGACACAGGCAATACTTTCATAAAATTATCTTCACTCATGTTGCTAATTCTCAGAGGGCCTGAACAAAGCTGACCCTCATACTACTGACTTGGGACTATGTTACCCACACCAACCTCCCAGCCCCCAAAAAAATCCTCTTAAGCAGCTTCCAGTAAAATAACAATCAATTTTTATTGACTTTACACTGCGAGAGCTTTCAGCGGAAGATTGGTAACTGCCTCATGTTATTTTCCTTTCCAATTTTTTTCAAATGGGAATCCCTTTATTGGAAAACATTTGCTACTTCCTATTCCAAAATTATGTAGATTTTATTCACAGTGAAGGCATCAATGATCTCTTTGTTCCATGCCTTCAATGCCCGGGCTGGAGATTTGGACTACAAAGGCCTGTAGCTGCCTAGCTTGTGCTTGCAGTTCTTTTTAAATAAAAGCATATTTGCCATTCTCCAGTCTTCCATTACATGATGTAGCTTGACTTCTAAAAGCACTAAGGAATTTTTTCACAACTCGCAACTATATTTCATGGTGGAAACTGAGGCCAAAATTATAAGTTATGTGATGAACAGTAATACATTATGTTAGTCGAAAGGCAATAATGAGATGAAGAGAACTAACTGAATGAGGGTACTGCCAAGAACCCTTAGATTTAGAGTTTGAATTCAGAAGTACATTACAAATTATAATATAAATTATAATATTCAATGTAAACTCATATTTCATGAATGCTATTTTAGTGATATTGGTGCAAATAAATATGAACCAATTCATTCCCGATCTTTGTTATCAGATTACTGTATAACTTAGATGTTCTACTCTTACTAGTTTATCCTTAGATACAATATTATAAACCATGCACTCCTTTACTCTCACATTGAATTTGTTGAAGAAAAATGCTATTATTGAACATGTGACAGAATGGCACTTTGAAAAATACCAAATAATATAAGTTAACATGGTTTTGGGAGAGGGAAATCATACTTGACTTATTTATTGGAGTTAAGGAAATAAATACAGTATGTGTTTTGGATAAAGAGAGCTAATGGGTTTACTACACATAAATTTGCAGAAGATATTTGATATAGTGCAACATCAACAGTTATTGTAAAAAAATAAAAGTTTATGATGCAAAAGGTATTCATGTAGATAGATTATTAACTAGCTAACCAAAAAGAGAGAGGAGACATCAGTGAGTCCTTTCCTGGTCCTCTACAACGTGCAATGAGCAGAGTGCCACAGGTATCATTGGCCAGGACCTCAACTTCTCAAAAATTCACAAAAATAATTTGCCTGAGGGGACTAAAGATTTGGTGGCTGATGCCACAAATACACTGTAGCTAGGGATGTAAGTTGTCAAGAGGACACAAGGAGGCTGCAAAGAATAAAAATAAGTTAAGTGAGTGGACAAAGAGTGAATACTATGTGGGGAAATGTTGCACTGTCTTGTTTGGCAGGAAAATGAAAAGGAAGCATTTTATTTAATTGGTGAAAGATTTCAGAGCTTTGAGATACAAAGAGCCCTGGATGCCCTGGTGTGCAATTTGCAAAAGGTTACCATAGGGGATGGTAAGTAATTAGCAACTTCTAGAATTATTTGCTTATTGCCATGGGAATTTAATTTAAAAATGAAAGGTTATTATAAATGACATTGGTGAGACCACATATCAGGTATCACATATAATATTGATATCGTTATTTAAAGAAGAAGGTGAATGTATTGGAAGCATTTCAAAGAAGGTTTACTCAACCAATACTTGGAAAGGACTGGCTTGTATCCACTGGAGCTTAGAAGAATGAGAGTTAACTTGACTGAAACACGAGGATTATTGTTTAAAATTAAAGGCTCATCCATTGAAGACTCAGATGAAGCAAAATTTCTTCTCACTTTGGGTCATGATTCTTTGGAACAAAGGGAAATAGAGGGAGAGTCTTTTAATATTTTAAAGGCCAGAGTAATGGATTCTTAATAAGCAAGGAAGTGCAAGTTACTTGGTGCAATGGGTAATGAGGAACTGAGGTCACTATCAGAGTAGGCATAGCTTATTAAATTTTGAAGAAGGCTTGAGGGGCAAAATAGACTGCTCCCATTCTCAGTCTGTAGTTCATATGAATGACATCATATCAGAATTCATCCATTATACTTGTATGTGATTCTCAGGTTATGGGAGGATCACAGCAGTAGTTGGTAACCAGGTGGTCAGGTATGCATTGGCTCCTAGAGGTCTGCAGTGTAAGGAAGGGTGGAGTTTACAATTGTAAGTCAAGTGTGGGGTTCGACCATTTCAGAAAGCTACTAACCATCGTTTGGAGCTGGGACTACTCAGCACAGGGCTAAGATCATTAACTGGGATCAGGGATCAAATATGCTGTTAATGGAGGATTGGTTTTGGATGTAGGAAGTTGGTCTTTGGTTTGGTTTGGAGGTCAATGGATAGATAATTGTGATTTTGACTTGCATCTGTGGAAATAGTGGGTGGATTCTGAAGTCCACCTAAGGAAACCCAACTCACCAAGTTACTTATTCTGACAAAGGGCTTTGGATCTGAAATGCTTTTTTTCTCATTTACAGATACTGCTTGACCTGCTGAGTGTTTCCAGCAGTTCACTATTAGTTTCAGTCTTACATCATCAACAGTTTATTTGATTTTCAGTACGTTATTTAATGGGATCCTATCTGAACAGAGCTCACTTCTGCAGCAACAAGCCTAAACAAAGACCCCACATGCAGATTCTGATCTATTATGTATCAGCTGCAGTTCAGTAGTTCCAACTAATCTTCATGTCCTGCTTTTTAGTTGATATATTGCTCCTTTTCCTCTGCTTTGATACAAAACCATGTAGGCCTGTAATAGGCTAATTAGGAATGCAGAGATTCTTTCTTGTTTCAAAATACTTCAGGGGAGTAGTAGCCAAAAAGAAGATGCTGATTCTTTTTTCCTTATTGCAGAGCAATTGTGCCGTTGCAGTTCTTTGACTAAACACTTATTTTCACAATCGGGAAATAATTTGCAAATGAGACTCACGTAGATGGGAATATTGGTCGTTATGGACTAGTTAGGCCTAAGGTCCTGTTTCTGTGCTGTGTTAATCTGACTCCATGACTCATCTGTCATATTGGTTTATATTTGCAGATTAGCTTCATGATATTGTAGGCGGGTAATGTAACTGGGAGAAATGTACATAATTGACAACCACCGACATTGAGTTGGGGTTTTGCTTTAAGACACGATGATGTTATTACATAAAAAGTTTACAGCGTGCTTTTGTTGCGTAGATTTGGAGTTCAATAAAATGTGTTGCGGGTTTTGTTAAACATAAAGCACCTCACTTCATTTTATTTGTGGAAACCTACAATATAACTACATCACCGTGCTGAATCAATTCATCAGTTTAGTGAAGATGAATGTGAATGCCAGTAGAAAAAAATGAGTAAAGGCTAACATCTCAAGAATCAATGGAGATCACCACCTTTACATTAAGTTGCTGTCAGTGCATGAACGTGGTGGCCAACATTTGAAAGTCCTCTTGACCTTCCAGCAATAATCAGCAAGGGCCTGGCCTCATTGCCATGGCACACTCCATTCTGTTAGATCTAACCCTTATGGGAAATTTTCTGTGGAGAACCATATTTGATAATATAACAGTTTACAAGTCATGCCCCAGAGGCCCTGCTGTGGCCAGTTCAGAAGCAGGTGAAAACCTGGCCAGCAGGAGCCATCTCTGCTCTTCAAGACCGCTTTGAGCACACTGACTGGCACGTGTTCAGGGAGGCTGCAACCGATGGCGACTCTACCAACTTAGAGGAGTACACAGCATCAGTGACCAGCTACATCAGCAAGTGCATTGATGATGTTACTCTGTCCAAGACCATCACTATACGTGCCAACCAGAAGCCATGGATGACCGCAGAGGTGCGTGCGCTGAGCAGGCGACAAGGCAGCTCTAACAACAGCAAGGGCCAAACTGTCCCGAGCCATCAGAGGGGCAAAGCGTGCACACACCCAGCTAATCCACAGCCACTTCCAGGACAGCGGCGACACGCGGCGCATGTGGAAGGGCATCCAGGACGTCACCAATTACAAGACAACATCACCTGATTGTGCAGGTGATGCCTCCCTCCCAGATGCGCTGAATAACGTCTACGCCCAGTTTGAGGCGGAAAATGATGTGGCGACGAGGAAGTCCACCCCTCCTACAAATGACCAGGTGCTGTGTTTCACCATGGCCGACATGAGAAGAACCCTGTGCAGGGTCAACCCACGGAAGGCTGCTGGACCAGACAACATCCCTGGTAGAGTGCTCGGAGGATGTGCAGACCAGCAAGCAGATGTTCTCATTGACATCTTCAACATCTCCTTGGGCAGTGCCACCATTCCAATGTGCATCAAGGCCACCACCATCGTCCCCGTGCCGAAGAAGTCTTCAGTGTCCTGCCTAAATGACTACCGTCCCGTTGCACTCACATCCATCATCATGAAGTGTTTCGAGAGGCTCGTCATGAGGCATATCAAGACCCTGCTGCCCCCTTCACTGGACCCGCTGCAGTTTGTGTACCGTCCCAACCGCTCAACAGACGACACCATTGCCATCATCCTCCACCTGGCCCTAAACCACCTGGACAAAAAAGACACATACGTTTGGATGCTGTTCATAGACTTTAGTTCAGCATTCAATCATCCCTCAGAAACTGACTGGAAAGCTGAGCCTACTTGGCCTGAACACCTCCCTCTGCAACTGGATCCTAGACTTCCTGACTGGGAGATCTCAGTCAGTCCGGATCGGGAGCAGCATCTCCAACACCATCACACTGAGCACGGGGGCCCCCCAGGGCTGTGTGCTCAGTCCACTGCTGTTCACTCTGCTGACTCACGACTGTGCTGCAACACACAGCTCGAACCACATCATCAAGTTTGCCGATGACATGACCGTGGTGGGTCTCATCAGCAAGAACGACGAGTCAGCTTACAGAGAGAAGGTGCAGCAGCTAATGGACTGGTGCAGAGCCAACAACCTGTCTCTTAATGTGAACAAAACAAAAGAGATGGTTGTTGACTTTAGGAGGGCACGGAGCGACCACTCCCCACTGAACATCGACGGCTCCTCGGTAGAGATTGTAAAGAGCACCAAATTTCTTGGTGTACACCTGACAGAGAATCTCACCTGGTCCCTCAACACCAGCTCCATAGCAAAGAAAGCCCAGCAGCGTCTCTGCTTTCTGCGAAGGCTGAGGAACGTCCATCTCCCACCACCCCCCCATCCTCATCACATTCTACAGGGGTTGTATTGAGAGCATCCTGAGCAGCTGCATCACTGCCTGGTTTGGAAATTGCACCATCTCGGATCACAAGACCCTGCAGCGGATAGTGAGGTCAGCTGAGAAGATCATCGGGGTCTCTCTTCCCGCCATCACGGACATTTACACTACAAGCGGCATCCGCAAAGCAAACAGCATTATGAAGGACCCCATGCACCCCTCATACAATCTCTTCTCCCTCCTGCCGTCTGGGAAAAGGCTCCGAAGCATTCGGGCTCTCACGGCCAGACTATGTAACAGTTTCTTTCCCCAAGCTATCAGACTCCTCAATACCCAGAACCTGGACTGACACCTTGCCATTCTGTCCTGTTTATTATTTATTGTAATGCCTGCACTGTTTTGTGCACTTTATGCAGTCCAGTGTAGATCTGTAGTCCAGTGTAGCTTTCTCTGTGTTGTTTTTTTATTACGTAGTTCAGTCTAGTTTTTGTACTGTGTCATGTAACACCATGGTCCTGAAAAACGTCTCATTTTTACTATGCACTGTACCAGCAGTTATGGTCGAAATGACAATAAAAGTGACTTGACTTGACTTGACTTGGAGAAGAAGATTAATCCTATGGGATGCTTCCCAATACAGAACATCAGTCTATTGCAAGAATGCCTCATCAACAGAACTCACTTGAATGCTCTTGCTTGGCTGGTGGTGAGAAAATATTCAAGTATAGTTGAAGTCACTATCCGGCTGCCCTCAAGGAGTTGTGGAGCAAAGAGGACTGTGTTGTTCATGGGACTGTGAACTGTGTATTGCCAAAATATGAGAAAGTATGTAGTGTTTTTATCATAGAGGGTCACAGTGAGCAGCTATGCAACACAGGGCTGTGTGCTCGATGGCTTGTTCCCAGGGATGTGTTTTGATATAAACATCAACTGCTGCTGGAAAACCATCAACTCAGTGAAGGACGCCCTTTGATCTACCTAAAACTTGTTTGTCTTCCAGTGCAAGAAGTCCTGAAGAGAATCAAGCTGACACGCACATTCCAATGTGCAAAAGAATGTATAGAGGGCCACATTGAAGCATACGACAGTCACTACAAAGACTCTGTGGTGACTGTCTACAGACCTATTGTCAATAGACACTGAGGGGCTGGGCTTTGTGCAAAAACCTCTCCTAACTTTTCAGTGATGTAATGTTTAAGGATGAAACATTAGTAATGTTCGCATATTATAAACAAATGTAATGAATTGGCTGTAACAATGAATGGAGATAAGGATAGATGCTGATTTTATTTACTGAATATTTTAGATAAAAATAAGTAAGATCTGTTTTATGTGATATTTGCCCTTTTTGCAGAGATGTCTATGATTTTATACGAATTCCTTCACAAAATTCTTATTAGGTATAGGTACAGTGAAGGGTAGCTGAATGTCAGTGCTACATGTTTGATTATTGATATCTTTTTCAACTAAAGTAATATTAATGGTAAGACTCTTGGCAGTGTGGAGGATCAGAGGGATCTTGGGGTCCAAGTCCATAGGATGCTCAAAGCAGCTACGCAGGTTGACTCTGTGGTCAAGAAGGCATACGGTGGGTGCATTGGCCTTTATCAACCATGGGATTGAATTTAGGAACCAAGAGGTAATGTTACAGCTATATAGGACCCTGGTCAGACCTCAATTGAAGTACTGTGCTCAGTTCTGGTCGCCTCACTATAGGAAGGATGTGGAAACCATAGAAAGGATGCAGAGGAGATTTACAAGGATGTTGCCTGGATTGGGGAGCATGCCTTATGAGAATAGGTTGAGTGCACTCGGCCTTTTTTTCTTGGAGTGACGGAGGATGAGAAATAATCTGATAGAGATGTATAAGATGATGAGAGGCATTGATCATGTGGATAGTCAGAGACATTTTCCCAGGGCTGAAATGGCTAGCACGAGAAGGCACATTTTTAAGGTGCTTGGAAGTATGTACAGAGGACATAGCGGGGGTATGTTTTTTCACAGAGAGAGTGGTGAATGCATAGAATAGGCTGCCGGCAACAGTGGTGGAGGCGGATACGATAGGGTCTTTTAAGAGACTCCTGGACAGGTACATGGAGCTCAGAAAAACAGAGGGCTATGTGTAACCCTAGGTAATTTCTCAGGTAAGGACATGTTTGGCACAGCTTCGTGGGCCAAAGGGTATTGGTTTTCTATGTTTCTATGTTTAAAGACAAAAATCTAATCCAATATCATTGACTGCCAAGGCCAGTGATTGTGTAATATTTGAGCAGTTTTCCCATATTTCTCCTTTCTTTGTGCCCTTATTTGAACCACTATTTCAGCAAAACATTTAGATCCTCATTTGTCAATATAGCAGGAACAGAATATACAGTGGCCAGATTATTAGGTACACCTGCACATTAATGCAAATATCTAATCAGCCAATCACGTGGCTGTAACTCAATGCAGAAAAGCACGCAGACATTGTGTACAGTTCTGGTCACCGAATTATAGGAAAGATATCAATAAATTAGAGAGAGTGCAGAGACGATTTACTAGGATGTTACCTGGGTTTCAGCACTTAAGTTACAGAGAAAGGTTGAACAAGTTAGGTCTCTATTCATTGGAGCGTAGAAGGTTGAGGGGGGATTTGATCGAGGTATTTAAAATGTTGAGAGGGATAGATAGAGTTGACGTGAATAGGCTGTTTCCATTGAGAGTAGGGGAGATTCAAACGAGAGGACATGATTTGAGAGTTAGGGGGCAAAAGTTTAAGGGAAACACGAGGGGGTATTTCTTTACTCAGAGAGTGATAGCTGTGTGGAATGAGCTTCCTGTAGAAGTAGTAGAGGCCAGTTCAGTTGTGTCATTTAAGGTAAAATTGGATAGGTATATGGATAGGAAAGGAGTGGAGGGTTATGGGCTGAGTGCGGGTAGGTGGGACTAGGTGAGATTAAGAGTTCGGCACGGACTAGGAGGGCCGGAATGGCCTGTTTCCGTGCTGTGATTGTTATATGGTTATATGGTTATATGGTCAAGGGGTTCAGTTGTTGTTGAGACCAAACATCAAAATGGTGACCAAATGTGATCTAAGTGACTTTGACCGTGGAATAATGGTTGGTACTAGATAGGATGATTTGTGCACCTCAAAAACTGCTGAGCTCCTGGGATTTTCACACACAACTGTCTCTAGAGTTTACAGAGAATTTTGCAAAAAACAGAAGACATCCAGTGAGCAGCAGTTCTGTGGACAAAAATGTCTTGTTAATGAGAGAGGTCAGAGGAGAATGGTTGGACTGGTTCAAGCTAACGGCAAAGTGACAGTAATTCATATAACCATGTGATACAACAGTGGCATGCTCAAAAGTATCTTTGAAGGTACAACGTGTTGAACGTTGACAAACAAGAGAAAATCTGCAGGTACTGGAAATCCAAGCAACACACACAAAATGCTGGGGGAGCTCAGCAGGCCAGACAGCATCTATGGAAGAAAGTACAGTCCTACCAAAGGGTCACAGCCTGAAACATTGACTGTACTCTTTTCCACAGATGCTGCCTGGCCTGCTGAGCTCCCCCAGCATTTTGTATATGTTGAACAATGAAATGGAGGGGCTACCACAGCAGAAGACCATGAACAAAATGTACACTCAGAGACCACTTTAGTAGGTACAGGAGATGCACTTTATGTCTTACTCTGAAAGGAAGTAAGGTTCCTTACATTATAAATGACTGACACTTAACAAGGAGTTTCTAGAAACTTAAGCTTCGGTTATTCTTTGTTCATCACTTAAACAGTAAAATTTTGCATTTATAAGTCAAACTGAAAGTTCCATGTAAGAAATAGTTGACAGCAAGTTACATTACAATTCCAGTTCAACAACCATTCTCTTTTTTTTTACTATATTCTTTCAAGACATTTAAGAACGAAGAAATTGGTTTCTTAGTAGTCATGCAAATAATTTTCCAAGCCAGGTCAGATTGAAACCTGGATTTGTTCTTGCTAAACCTTTGCATGTACATGAAGATCTTCAGCATCTGAAAAAAAAATGAAATAAGCTTACATTTAAATTTAGCAAAGGACATAGTTCTTGAAGATTGGAGAGTGGTTAATGTTGTCCTGTTATTTAAGAAGTGTAGCAAAGAACTACAGACCTGTGAGCCAAACATAAGTTACTGGATGTGATTCTGAGGGGCAGGATCTACCAACATTTGAATAGACAAGGACTGACTAAAGTTACCTGCACAGCTTTGTATGTTAGAAATAATGTCTCTCAAATCTGTTATGAGTTTTTTAAAGAGGTAACATAGAGGATTGATGAGGTCAGGGTGGTGACATTTGTTTGGTATTTAATATATCAGTAGTAGTTGAGTAATATTGGAAATATATTTTTTGATTAAGCATTCATGTCTATTTTAATAATTCATTATGAGTTATATGTAAAAAAAAGTGAATTGCATACATCATGACTTTACCACATCAGACACGTACATCTCGTTTAAAATAAGAAAATAAAGTACACAAGTTTTCCAGCACTCCCGTCTTCTTGTTTTCAATAAGTTTACTATTTTGGAGTTACAACACATAACAGTGGCGATGCGTTATTTTAAAAATGAACCCGAGATAAATACTTACCTTTTGAAGAGCAGCAAGACATTTGCACAGGAAGAAATGGTTAAGTCTAAAAAAGTACAGAACTTTTTTTTCTTCAGAAAGGAAAGATGATTGAGTAAAACAAAAGGCAGAAAACAAACAATTTCACCAATTCATAAGCAGTGAGTACTGGGTGATACAAACAGAAATTTAAAAAAGCAGAAAGGGCTGGCTATATCAGAAAGATAGACACATTCAATAGCACAAGAAATAATTGGAATATGTACATTGAGCTAATTGAGCAGTATTCTAAAGTAAATGGTACCAGTTTTGCTGAGTGCATTGGGTTTAAAGACATACAGTTTGCTTAGAAATTTGACTGCTCCAAACCAGCCAAAATTAGCTCAGCTGATATTGTAAAAGTAATGCAGAAACATTTAGAACTAAAACCATTGTTGACTGCAGAATGCTTTAGGTTTCATAAGCAGAATCAAAAAGAAGTGTTTTTCAGCATACATGGCTGAATTAAAGAGATTGACTGAGCATTGTCAGTTCAGAGATGGTCTTAATGATACACTGAGACATTGTTTAGTTTGTGGAATCTTACAAGAAAGCATTCAAAAATGGCCCCTAACTGAAGCACAACTTACATTTAAAAGCGTAATTGAAATAGCTAAATCAATGGGAACAGCAGACAGAAAAAAATTGAGTTGCAGTCAGGAATGAAAGTGAGTGCGAACAAAATTGCAATGTCTAAACAGAATCTAGCCTGGCTGAACAAATTGTGTTACCGTTGTGATAGGGGGTCACATACACCAGACCAATGCAGGTTTAAAGGTGAAAATGCAACAAAGTAGAACATGTACAAAGAGCATGTCAGGCAGACAAAAATGAAAGTACTGCACAGGGGAGAAAAAAGCTAAGAAGTCAAGTTATAGATTCAAAAGAGCATGCTGTTGATGAAAAATTCAATAATGATGAGAGTGACTCAGGACCGAATAGCCTTAAGATTTACAATGTGAAAACTAACAGTAGACAAGCAATATGGCTTACAACAGAAGTGAACAGCAAATTAATTAAAATGGAATTGGATTCTGGCTTTGCTGACATTGCACAAAATGAGTTTGAATGGTAATTCAAAGATACTGAACTGAACCCTGTAACTATCCAACTAAGACCTTATAGTGGAGAAAAGATAATTTCTGTGGGAATGACATTTGTAACAGTGAGATACAACAACCAACAAGCCACACTTGGCTTGCATTTGAAAAAACAGGAGGGCCAGCATTTTGAGGGCATAGCTGGCTGAGACAATTACAACTTGATTATAGATCGATCCATCATTGGCGTGCCATATCCCCTGCAAGAGAGGCAACTTGAAAGCAAATTAAGAAAGGTATTGGATAATGCCACAGCAGTGTTCTGGGATGGCATTGGAAAACTCAAAGACTTCAAGGGTAAAATTGCTTTAAATTAAAATGCCACACCTAAGTTTCGGAAAGCACTTCTGGTTCTTCTTCTTCTTCTTCCTTGAGTTTTTACCGCAGTTGGCATCCACATTGTTGCATTACTGCCTTCTTCAGGATTTACTGTCCCTCATTGTCCATTCACTTGACTGCCTAAAGGCGTCTTTCCAGTCCCGTCACCATTAAAAACTAAACAACCATTTCCTCCCCGATCACTCTCCCCACATTCCAATAAACCTTTAATACTGTTCTCTACCAGTCCTATTTTGCGTAATTGTTGTAGCATTTGTTGTCTTTCCTGTGCAAATTTCCTGCATGAAATAAGGATGTGCTCTACTGTTTCAGTCTCCTGACATAGATTGCAAAAACTTGTTGGATGTTTTTTTTAATGATGGCCAGAGTACCATTAAGGTTGCTGTGCCCAATTCTCAGTCTACTTATAATTACCTTCTGGTTCTTTGTATCATCCACAATAAAGTAGCCAGCAAGCTGGATCAGATGGAGGTTGAAGGAATTCTTTCCAAGTTTGAGTGGAGCCCATGGGCAACACCTGTGGTTCCAGTGGCCAAGAAGATTGGGTCTGTCAGGATTTGCGGTGATTTTCAGGTCACCATCAACCCAGTACTGAAAGTAGATCAATACCCTCTGCCCAGGATAGAGGATATCTTTGCATATCTTTTTGGAGGAAAACATTTCAGCAAAGTGAACTTAGCTGAGGCCTACCTACAAATGGAGATGGAAGAAGTGTCCAGCTTGTTGCTCACCATAAACACTCACAAAAGTCTTTATCACTATAATAGGCTTATTTTTGGAGTGGTATCTGTACCTTCACTCTGGCAGAAAGCTATGGACCAGGTGCTGCAAGGCTGTCCAGGCACTCAGGGTTACCTGGATGACATCATTGTTACCAATAAGGATGACAAAGTACATCTCCAAAATCTCAAGACAATGTTATAAAGATTAGAAGATTAAGGGCTCACAGCATGACACAACACCTGCAAATTTTTTAAGCCATCAATGCACAAGGATTACACAAGAGTGTTAAGAAATTTCAATAAGTGGTGGATACCCCAAGAACAAGTTGTGGTCCTTTTTAGGATTTCTCAATTATTATAACAGGATCTTGCCAAAAACCTGGCTACTGTGCTCCACTCCTTCAAAGTCAAAAGTCAAAGTAAAATTTATTATCAGAGTACATACACGTCACCACATACAACCCTGAGATTCTTCTTCTGCTGGGATACTTAGAAAATCTATAGAACAGTAACTGTAAACAGGATCAATGAACAACAAACTGTGCAAATGGACAACAAATAGCAATAAATAACAAGCATGAAATAACAAGATAAATTGTCCTTAAAGTGAGACCATCAGTTGTGGGAATACCAGAAGTAGAATTCTGGTAGTAGAAGTAGAAGTAGAACTCGCTCCTCGCTTCCTAGGTCCATTCAGGGTCAAAAGGGTTATCAATCTTACGGCGGTCCGACTGAAGATACCAAGTTCCCTACGCATCCACCCTACCTTCCATGTTTCCCAAGTTAAACCAGTCTCGGTCGGCCCCTTGTGTCCACCTGCCCGATACGCCCCCACCAGCCCGAATCATTGACAACCATCCAGCCTTCACCATCCGACAACTATTGGATGTGCACCGAAGGGGCAGACGGTTCCAGTACTTGGTGGATTGGGAAGGGTATAGGCCAGAGGAGCGTTCCTGGGTTCCCCGCTCCTTTATCCTGGACCCTTCCCTCATCCAGGACTTTTATCGAGACCATCCCGACAAGCCGGGAAAGTCGCCGGGAGGCTCCCCTTGAGGAGGGGGTACTGTCCTGGTCCTGGCTGGCATTTCCCACCTTTTCCCTTCCCTCCCTAATTGGTCCTTAATCCCCACACTTGATTCCCAATCTTTCCCAATTCCTCTCAATCATCAGAACCTGGTTTCCATTAGCCACTGGAGGATAAGACCCCGACAGCTCCGGTCAACCCTTGCCAGTTTGTTGGTTGACTCTCAGAAAGAGAGGAACCTTGCTCCAAGTCTTCAACCTGTATCTCTTCGTGAATCAAGTCTCCCTAGTCCTGACTCAGCCTGGTCTCGATTCTGCGCTCGCTACGGAGATTCTGCCTCCTGATCCTGCCACCGTGTCAGAGTCCTGCACTTGGGTTCTTTCTTCCTGCCACGTCCCTGTAACATTTTGATGACTTGCTGAATCTCCACAGGCTCCTAAGGAACTAAAGGCGCTGTTGTGCTTTCTACACAATTATATTTAGGTCCTTTGAGATAGTGACACCCAGAAATTTAAAGTTATTGACCTTCTCCACCTCTGATCCTCTGATGATTACTGGCTCATGGACCTCTGGTTTCCCTCTCCAGAAGTCTACAATCAGCTCTACATTGAGTGAGAGGTTGTTGTTATTACATCATTCAACCAAATTTTCAATCTCCTTCCTGTATGCTGATTCATCATATTTGATACAGCCCACAACTGTGGTGTCATCAGCACCTTGTATATGGTGTTGAAGTTGTACTTTGCAATACAGTCATAGGTGTAAAGTGATTAGAGCAGGGGGCTAAGCACACAAACCTGTGGTGCTCCTGTGTTGATGGAGATTGTGGAGGAGATGCCTTTGCCAATCCAAACTGACTGGGGTCTACAAGTGAGGAAATCCAGGATCCAATTGCACAAAGGGATATTGAGACTCAGGTCTTGGAGTTTATTGATTAGTTTTGAGGGGATGATGGTATTAAATGTTGAGCGGTAATCAATAAAGGGCATCCTGATGTATACACCTTTGCTGTCCAGATATTCCAGGGTTGTGTGACCTGGTGCTTCAGTAGGAGAATTGGAGCAGATCCAAGTTGCCACTTAGACAGGAGCTGATATACTTCAAATCTCAAATCACTTTGTCTCTGTGGATGTAAGTACCACTGGGAAACAGGTTACAACGCTCTTCTTGGGCACTGTATCCAGAGATACCGGCCACATGACAGATGCACTGCCACCTGGCTGGTCGGAGGACACACCACACGCCAATCAACATTTGGACCCTCCCAACTAATCAATGCACACCTAAATTATTGGTCACCTTAATTGGATTATCTCGCCCAGCCCCATGCTATAAAAGGTGAGACATGTGCCTGGCTCACTCTCTCTTACAGACCACCTCATTGAAGGTAAGTGCATTGATTTATGTTTGGGAAGGTTTATCGTTGGTCCTGGTAAGGGAGATGCAGCTATCCAAGGTCAAGGGGGATAGCTGTTGTAGTGCTTTTCCCTTGTTCTTTGTATGTGTAACTGTACCCTGTCCCCACACCTCTTTCTGTGTATTGTACAGCCGACCTAACTTCCCCTTGTAAATAAATTCCTTATTATTAAAACTGTGTGTGTCCAGGCCTCTACTGTTGAGACTCAAAGAACCAGTTATTTCCATCACAACATTTGGTGCTGCAGAGCAGGGTCTCAGGTTTTGGCTGGACACAAGCACGGGATAATGTTCTGGAATAAGGGGAAGAAAGCCAGTGCAGGCACCCGGGATAAGATCCCCGGGTGGGCTGATGAAAGGGAGGGATTTGAGAGTCTGGCCAGCATGCTGGCAGACCACGGAAAACCAGTGGACTGGTCTGAGCAGTTAGAGCCCCGTGGAGAGAAGCTGGGCCATCATGTGATCTCCCTCCTGAAGGAATCAGGGTTCCCCAAAGCCAAGGGGAGTCAAAGGGGCGCCTTCTGGTTGTTTGCGTCCCTGCTGAGACGCCAGGTTAGAATTACTGATCACCTGCAGCACTTGTGTGGTCAGAAGGACAGGGAAATTGAAGACCTCAGTCAGCATTGTTGCACGCTGAAGGAAGCAGCACAGGCTGCCCAGGCCCGAGCCAATGACCTTGAAGTTAGGGGAACTGAACTTGCCTGTCGCCTCAAAACTTCAGCAGGCCAGGGCAGCCCGTCGGTCTGGCTGGCAGCCGGACCCATTAAAGATTCAAGCTTTAGTCCAGTGTGGCGACAAGCTGGACGCATGGCTGGGGGATGGGGACATCTGGCTGGATAGTGACGACGAGGGGGTGCCCGAGGAACCAAGGTCCCACAACCACCCTTCCCCCTTCTCACCCGAGCTCCAACATGCCCGACCCGTCACCACGCGGTCCCAGGTTCACCGCAGGGATGAAGGGAATGAGGGGGAGACGCTCGGACCTTCCCCTAGTCACTCCGAGACCACGGAGACCCGGGACTTCTCCCCCAAGGAGCTGACCCAACTGGCGGATCGCTACCGCCAACGACCAGGCGAGCACCTGGCTGCCTGGCTGCTCCGGCTGTGGGACGGGGGGGGGGGGGGGGGCCCAACCTCAGCCTCTCCCATCAGGAGGCAAGCGCCCTGGGAAGCCTCTCTGACCAGCAGAGCATAAACAATGCACTGCAGGTGCCACAAGCAGAAATCCGCGACAGCACAACCCTGTGGGATCGGGTAGTGACCATGGTACGAGCTCGCTATCCCACATTTCTGGAGTGGGATCTACACATGCACCCGCAATGGGGTACGGTCAGTGAGGGCACCCGGGTTATCAGGGAATGGGCACTGGTCAACGGCATCTATCAAGGTCCCTGCGACCGTAACTTCCTTGAAAACACACGAGTGACCGGTGCCCTAGCGGGATTCTTGGTCACTACCGCACGCCCCAATCTGAAGCCTGTAATTCTGCCCCTCATGGCACCAGCTAGTGGTAGGACCATACGGGATGCCATCACCCTCCTGGAGGGATTAGAATATATGCAGAGGGGGGCACCTACGCAGGTCTGGAAGACCGAGACAAGGGCCCTAGACACTATCTCTCTCAGATATACATGCAGACAGCTGTACATGGACCTGCTGCGTGCAGGGGTGGATCGTAACCAGATAGATGGCATCCCCACCCCCAACCTATATGCCCTGTGGAAGGAGCTTTGCAGGGGGAAGACTAGTTACAAAAAGACCACCCACACTGAGCCACCCTCTGCGCCTCCACTACGTGAAACTGTCTCGAAGGCCCTCAAAGCAGAAATCAGATAGCTCGTCAGGCAGGAAATGTCCCACCTCCACCAGCAAAGTGCCTCACCCCCGGCGTGGCAGCCCTCTTCCCCCCTCCCATAGGATGGCCAGGGCCCCCGGTGCATTTGCTCTCTCGCCCTTTCCCGCCCGGTGGACCTGAGGCCAGATATACCCGTCACAGTACATTGGGGAAAGGGAAACACAGAGGTGGATGGCGCTTGTCGACCCAGGCGCCCAGCACACGATTATCCCAGGCAATCCTGCCTTATGGAGGGGTACGGACATGCAGATAGAGGGATTGGGGGGCTCCCTTTTACCCGCCAGGGAGGTCACACTTCGCCTAGCCATAGGCAACCATTCCCCCAGACGTGTACAAGTCCTTATTGTCTCCTCCCCGGAATGTATCCTCGGAATCAATGTTTTAAAGGGACCAGCTCCTCCAGCACAACACCTCATGGGGCAATTGGTGGCCGTTTGGGTCCCTAGAGGGGTGGTGGGCAACTGTCATTCACTGGTCCATTGCACTCATTCTTGTAATCATAGCCATTTTTATACTATGTTGTGCATGCCAGATGATTAAGAGTGTCTCTGCATTTACATAGCTGCTGAAACATAGTTATTTCTGGTATGTGATATTGTTTCACCCTCTTATGTGTGTTGGCTATGTGGTGCGTCTTCCGAGGGGTGGAGTGTATCCAGAGATACCGGCCACGTGACAGATGCACTGCCACCTGGCTGGTCAGAGGACACACCACACGCCAATCAACATTTGGTCCCTCCCAACTAATCAATGCACACCTAAATTATTGGTCACCTTAATTGGATTATCTCGCCCAGCCCCATGCTTTAAAAGGTGAGACATGTGCCTGGCTCACTCTCTCTTACAGACCACCACATTGGAGGTAAGTGCATTGATTTATGTTGGGAAGGTCTATCGTTTGTCCTGGTAAGGGAGCCGCAGCTATCCAAGGTCAAGGGGGATAGCTGTCGTAGTGCTTTTCCCTTGTTCTTTGTTTGTGTAACCGTACCCTGTCCCCACACCTCTGTCTGTGTATTGTACAACCGACCCAACTTCCCCTTGTAAACAAATTCCTTATTATTAAAACTGTGTGTGTCCAGGCCTCTACTGTTGAGACTCAAAGAACCAGTTATTTTCCATCACAACAGGCACTAGAACTCATTACTTCGGATCGGGAAGAAATGGCAATGGACAAAGCAGTGTGAGGTGGCTTTTGAAAAGGTAAAGGAAATGGTGACATCAGACATTATGATTCACATCATCCAGTGAAGCTTGTCCATGATGCATCACTTTATGGTGCATGTGCAGTCATATCACATGTGATAACTGATGGAAGTGAATGCCCCAGAGGCTTTGTATCACATTCTCTTACCGCTGCAGAAAAAAATTCACACAGATTGACAGAGAAGCCTTGAGTCTGGATTGGGATGTAAAACCTATTAACTGGTTCATTTGTGGGAGAGACTTTACCCTTCTTACTGATCATCAACCACGTCTCCATTTTCAATCCACAGAATGGTGTTCCACTAACAGCAGCAGCATGAATGCAGAGATGGGAGGACACAATTACAAGATAAAATTCAAGAAGATGACTAAGCATGGTAATGTGAATGGATTGTCCCATTTACCTTTGGAAAAGGAAATACCCTAAAAATTTACAAAAGAGGACGTGCCTCTTTATGTATTCTCCTGAACGCAAATCAGGAAGGGTACTTCCAGCAAGATAGTGCCAGTGACCAACGGCAAAATCTTGCAGACATCTTACGATGCTACTGGATACTCTTCTTTTTCTTCTAAACACACTTCTCAGAATCACAGGTTTAATGATGGGTGCTGCCTTTTTGAGGCATTGTTTCTTGAAGATATCTTGGATGCTGAGGAGGCTCGTACCTATGAAGCAGCTGACTGAGTTTACAACTTTCTGCAGGTTATTTCAATCCTGTGCAGTGGTTCTCCCCCACCCCCTGACCAGATGGTGTTGCAGGCAGTCAGAAGGCTCTCCATGGTACATCTGTGAGTGTTTTTGGTGACATGCCAAACCGTCTCAAACTCATAAAGGAATATAGCCTAGCCACTGTCGTGCCCTCTTTATAACTGTATCAATAGATTGGGCCCACAATAGATCCTCAGAGATGTTGACACCCAGGAGCATGAAATTGCTCACTCTTTCTTTTCTAATCCCTTCTATGAGTACTGGTGTGTTTTCCCTCCACTTACCCTTTCTGAAGTCCACAATCAATTCTTCGGTCTTACTGATGTTGAGTGCATGGTTGTTGCTGCAACACCACTCAACCAGCTGGTACATTTCGCTCCTATGAGGCTTCTCGTCGCCATCTGTAATTCTGTCAAAAATAGTTATTTCATCAGCAAATGTGCCTGGCCACATAGTCATGGGTGTAGAGAGAATAGAACTGTGGGCTAAGCATATATCGTCGAGGTGTACCATTGCTGATTATCAGCGAGGTGGAAACCGCATAGACTGTGGTCTTCCACTGAGAAATCTGAGGATCCAGTTGCAAAGGGAGATACAGAAGCCAAGGTTTTGGAGTTTTTGATCAGACCTGTAGGAATGATTGTGTTAAACACTGAGGTGTAGTCAATGAACAGCAGCCTGACGTAAGTATTATTGTGGTACAGGTGATCAAGGCTGCCTGAAGAGCCACTGAGATTGTGTCCACCATAGGCCTTTTGTGGCAATAGGCAAATTGCAGTCAGTACAGGCAGGAGTTGATTCTAACCATAACCAAACTTTCAAAGCACTTCTTCTTCTGAACTGGGATCAATTGCAGCCTGTAACTTCCCTTTTAATGATGTATTTTTGGGCTGACTGAACAATTTGGCATTTCTGCAACTTCCTGGGTTTCCAGCGTGGAGTGCAGCTATGGCCGTCGCTGGGGGTGTGCACTGTGTCGGTTCCTAATGGCAGAATACGAGCCTGTGGTTGGCTCCATTGCTCCGCGCCCATTAAAGCACTGATCAAGATTAAAATTGACGGGGACGAGAGCGGAGAGTGAAGGGGTGTGTAATGCTGTCTGCCTGCGTTTGACTGCTCTCCCTCTTGTTGCTGCCAAGTAGTCTTGGGTCCCACACTGCAAGTTTCGATCGCCACAGCGGCTTATGGCTCCTGGCTGTGGACTCACTTTCAGCCGTGATTTGATGTTTAGTATCCTCCGTGCTGAACATGCATTACTGTTTGTGCAATTTGAATGTCGCGTTTCAGCAGAGGACTGGATCCGTGGCAATGGTCTGCAGCCGTCAACGCAGCGTGAACTGATTGACTCAGTGGCTGTGATCATGACTATCAGCTCCTGGAATGGCTTTACCGGCCTCAGCAGCTCGAGGCTGAGGACTCACATCTCGGGGACTTTATGGTTTGATGCTTGATGCTTTGTGTGTTGTTTGTTCACTTTTCGCTGTTTGCACAGGTTTGCTCTTTTTTTTTCACAGGTCTGATGGTTTTGTTGTGTACTTTGAACTTTGAAAGTCATCCTATTAGGGCAAAGGTACTCCAAAAGGAAACCAGAAAAGACCCCACACTGTTTCATGTCTACCTGGCTGCAACTCCAGCTCCCTCATTTTTACCAGTGCTGAGATGAACTTGCCCTTGACGGAGACCGCCTTAAGTGGGGATTGCAAATTGTTGTACTATCAAAGCTGACAGCTGATATTTTGGAAGAGCCACATGTCAGTCATCTAAGCATGGTTAAAATGGAAGCACTGGCTCGAAGCTTTGCCTGGTGCCCTGGAATAGATCGTCAGATTGAGCGGCTTGTCATGCACTGTGCAGAATGCCGACACGTCCAGAAGATGCCAAGAGCAGTGCCTCTCCGTCCCTGGGAATGGCCTGCATTGCCCTGGCAGAGGCTTCATGTGGATTTTGCTGGACCATTCATGGGCACAGAAGAGTGGATGCAGCTACAAAGTGGCCAGGAACATTCCCAATATCCTCCACTACAGCCTCACACGTCGCTGAAGGGTTGAGATGCCTCTTGGCAAGGACAGATGTCCTACAACATTTAGTCAGCGACAATAGGCCACAGTTTGTGGTGGAACTGCTTCAGTCATTCCTGAAAATGAATGGAATGAACCAACAACTCACCAGCTGTGCTGTTCCTGGGTCATCCCTTGTGTCATGCTTGGATCTCCTTGAAACCAGGCTCAGTAGGAGTATTTAGGGCAAGCAGTTGAGACAAACTGAAGGCTCCTCAAACAAGGGGGGGTTTGATGTTTCACACCTGGACAAGCAGACCTAGTGAGGGACTACAGACGTGATCAAAAGTGGGTATTTGGAAGGATTAGGGACTGAACTGGACCACGCTCTCACACAGTGGAGATTGCGTCTGTTCTCATCTGGAGATGACACACTGATCAGTTGAGGAGTGCAGAGGCAATTGTTCACAACAAAAAGGTGGCCAGAGCTGTCAGAACCACTTCCTGCAGTCTCAGAGTCAATTTCTACAACTGCCACAGAGGAGACCCCAGAACCTGAGATTGTTTCACAGCCACAAGTCTCACCTGCTAAGCAGAGAGATCCCCATGTCAGAAAAGACGTTGTCCCACAAATGTAAGAAAGCCTCCACAGCAATTAAATCTTTAGTCCTGAATGGTGCAATTTAAAAGTTTAGCATGCTGTGGATGTTTGTATAGTAGTCGTATTATATAGTATACTGTGTATATAGTGGAGATACATTCTATATTGAGTTGGAGTTTGTAGCCAAGCAGGGAAGAGTGTTGTGTATTTAATATTTCAGTAGTATTTGAGTAATATCATGACTATATTGTTTGAATAAGCATTCTTGTTTCATTAAACAATTTATTACAGGTTATATGCATTGTTAGTGATTTTTGGGTTTAGGACATATACATTTAGCAATTGACTTTGGCTACTAGTCTTCAGATCTGAAAATGTATTGTGGGTTTAATATGGAGTGTAGCTCCTAAAAGCTGTGAATCCCAGTCCAGGCAATGCTGATTAAAATTCATCTGGAGTCAGTGGTGTGGATGCGAATCAGGAGGTGTGAAAGTTGTATGTGGTTTTAAAGAAAGCATTGTCCAATCATTGTAAATATGGAGTTGTCCTTTGATGTTTGTACATAAAATATCAAACCCCCATGTTGGTCCAGTGAGACCTTTTGATCAAAAGCGTCTCCACATGATGCTTGCTGTACCTTGTTTTGTCGAATAAAGAAGTTGCTTTGTATCTACCAGTAATTTTCTCTGGCAATTTCATTCACGCAACAATGAATGAATGAAAGAAATTAATTAATTTCGGTCAGTACAAACATAACAAAAAGCATCATTTACAACGATGATTTCATAGGACAAGATTATAATAAAAAACATTGATATTCTTTAAAACAAACCGAAAGGGTGTAGGCTGCAGCTACAGCTTATTATGCCTACCCCTCTTACTTATACAACAACATACTTGACGTCAATCATCACATCAAAAACAAAAGATTTCATAATCTTTTAACACAAAATCCAATTCCAAATATCATTTATTTACATTACTCCCATTCATTTTAAATCATGTATTTTATATTTGTTCATTAAATAATTTTTAAATAATTTTTTAAACTTGTTAAGTGTAGTGCATGTTTTTAAATTCTTCCTACAACTGTTTCCCCTCTGACTGAAATACAATGAATTTTTTACATTTGTTCTTATCCTTTGTTTTTGAAATATACACGTTCCTCTCAAATCACGTTGACTTTCTCTCATTTTAAACAACTTTGGATATTTCGTGGTAGCTGTCCACTTTTTACTTTATACATAATTTGTATTATTTGAAAATACACAAAATCTCTGAATTTTAAAGTGTTTAGCTGAATAAATAGTGGATTGGTTGGCTCATAATAACTTGTCTTATTTACAATGCGTATAACTTTCTTTTGGAGTAGAAACGTCGAATTTGTATTTGTTTTGTATGTATTTCCCCATACCCCTACACAGTAAGTCATGTATGGGACTATAAGTGAACAGTATAATGTATACAAAGATTCCTGATTTAAGAAATATTGCACTTTGTACACTATTGCATAGATTTTGACATTTTTGCTTTGACATAATTTATTTATGGTTTCCAGCTTAATTTACCATCTATTACCACTCCTAAAGAATTTTGTTTCAGAAACCTTATCAATTTCAACATCATTTATTCTAAGTTTACTATGTAAGTTTGGTACACCGTTTCCAAATATTATGAATTTAGTTTTACTTAGATTCAGTGATAATTTGTTAGTATCAAACCATTTCTTTATAATTTTTAGTTCTTTCTCCACTGTATCCAAAAGTTGTTTCAGATGTTTCCCGCTACAAAATATAGTTGTATCATCAGCAAACAATATACATTTTAATGTCTGAGAATGCCAACATGCATAACAGTTAATTGCTTATATCATGATGCTACCACATGATAGTTGCACATCTTGTTTAAAACAAATAATGAAGTACTGTACACAAGTTTTCCAGGGCTCCCATCTTTTTGCTTTCAATTAGTTTAATGTTATGGAGTTACGAAACATAACAACATTGTCTATATGGACTTCAGCAAGGACTTTGACAAGGAAGATTATTCTGGAAGGTTAGGTCACATGGATGCAGGAAGAGACAGCTGAGTGCATGCATAATTAGCTTGGTAGTAGAAAACAGTGGGTGATGATGAAGGTTGTTTTCTTGGACTGGAAGTCTGTTTTTAGTGATAGCTTACGGGTATATGATGTTCCATTAGTCACAGGCATCCGAGTTGGGCCTAATGTTATCATTTATTTAAACAATTTGGATAAGAGTATGCAAGGCATGGTTAGTCAATTAAAATAGGTGCTCTTATTGACAGTGAAGAAGGTTACAAGGGGATTTTTATCAGCTAGGTAAGTTGGTTTTGAGGAATCAAACGGCGCTCAATCCGGATAAGAGCAAGGAATTGCATTTTGGGAGTTAAGCCAGGGTAGGACTTTCAAAGTGAATGGTAGGGCCCTGGAGAGCGTTGTGAAGAAGGACCTGGGATTACAAGTACATTGCTCACTGACAGATAGTCAGATGGCGAAAAATGTTTGGCATGCTGGCATTCATCAGTCAGGGCACTGTGTATATGTTGCAGTTGCATAGGTTGCTGGTTAGGCCACACCTAGAGCACTGAGTACAGCTTTAGTCACATTGTTAATCAGAAAGACGACATTAAGCTGGAAGCAGTGTAAAGAAGAGTTGGGGAATATTGCCAGGATGCAAGGGCCTGAATTATAGGGAGAGGTTGAGTAGGCTAGGACCTTATCCATTGGAGTGTAGGAGACAGGTGTTTGGCCTTACAGGGGTGTATATAATCATGAGGTGAATGCACACAGTCCTTTTCCCAATAAAATAGAATAAAAAACTAGAGGGCTTAAGGATATGGTGAGGGTAGAAATTAGATTTCATGCAGAGTATGTGTATATGGATGAGCTGTCAGAGGGAGTGGTTGAGGCAGGTCCACCACCACTTAAGAGACTCTTGGACTCTACATGGATAGGAAATGTTGAGAGGGATATGAAACAAAAGCAGGCAGATAGGGTTAGCTCAGATGGGTATCTTGTTTGGCATGGATGACATAGGCCAAACAGCCCATTTCCTTGCTGCATTGCTCTAAGATTCCTTGACTTTTACATTTTAAGATCATAAGACCATAAGATATAGGAGCAGAAGAGGCTATTTGGCCCATCGAGTCTGCTCCATCATTCAATCATGGGCTGATCCAATTCTTCCAGTCACCCCCATTCCCCTGCTTTCAACCCATAACCTTTGAATCTCTGGCAAATCAAGAACCTATCTTTTTCTGCCTTAAGTATAGATCCTTCAGCAGTATTTGATGTGCTGAATTTTGTGACTGCATAAGTCTCATTCTCTCATTAAGCTTCTAAAAGATACAAAGGAAAGAAATGTGTGTGTGTATGTATTATGCTATACATATTTTGTTCTCTGAATACACTATGACTATAGTACCACAGACACATTTTCAGTTAACTCTACAGAAGAAGAAAAGAGAGGATGGAGAACAGGAGGAGGGGAGGAAGGAGGGATCAGTGAAGAGGGATAATGGGGGGAGGAAAGAGGAAGAGGGAGGAGGTGGGGGAGGCAGGAGGAAGAGAAGTTCAATACTATATCAGATTGTCACGGTTTGATCAATAGATCCAAAGCTTAAGCACTTTCGGGGAGATGTGGGAGAATTTATTAGCTACTCACTGGAATATTTTTTAACTTTAATGAAACTGCACAGAATCAAGCACCAGAGAAAATGGCGACAAAGTGATGAATCTACAATTGCAATGAATCTATACTCACAATTCAAAAACTACTAGTAATTGTCACTGATCCAAAGTGTTATTGCTAACCTTTGAGTCACCACACATCCACTAACAATACTTGTCATTTTTATGCCCCAAACCAAATTTTTTTTAAAAATCTGCTGCAGACAAATGATTTATTTTCCCTCTAAACTGTAATCTTGCTTTGAGTCTCTCTTCCAGATGGTGCCATGCTACCTATCAGATGTTAACAGATTAAAGGGGAGCAAACCCTCAGTGGTGAACTAATTCCTTTCATTATCTCTTTCATTCTTCTTTCCATTTAATTACTAAATGTTTTTCAGCTGTTCCTTGTTCCTCTGGTCACAGCACTTTTATTCTGTTAATAGGTGGTTTATGCTGAGGGATATTTAGTGTTCTGGCAGAAAGAAAATACAGTTGAAGTTGCCAAACGATTGCTCTCCTGTGGTGTAATATATCCCTCCCTTCATCGACCTACATTAATCAAAAAGTAATCAAGCAGCACCATCACAATGCTGTTATTTAGCACATTTACATTTGTGGAATACTCATCAGTTTTATGCCACTCGGCAAACAGAATAGCCTCCACAAGACCTGCCAGTGACCCACTCACTATAGTGCCGAGGCCAAGACCGTGATGACGCTGAAGGTGAATATGAATCCTGTGGTCGTTTCCAGGCCCGCGGCAGCCCCCAGATGATGGCAAGCTGGTCTTTGTCATGGTTAGGTAAGGCATTATGGCCTGGCAGTGTGTCCAAAGGTACAGAGAGCTGGACTGCGACTGTATCAGACACTGCCAGACGTGCAGTTTGATGGCAGGCCTGAGTGTTATGATGTAATCGAGTAAGGGACCTGCGGAGTGTTCATGGCTGTTATCACCGGTCGAATGCAGCTGGTTTCCTGCTCAGAAATGTGGCCACTGACTGAGAATCTGAATTGCAGAGCAAAAGAGGAAGTAGACATTGTAGAAGTGGGACCTTATTGTTGTAATGATGCCGGATGTCAGCTGCATCTGTCAAACTGTTTCATACACACACATGCAACTTACATTTGAATTTTATTTCAGTCTTACTGCTACTGATATATTGCAGTTAGAGGTCAAGGCAGGTAAATAAATTCAGCATTTTAAAGAGTTGGTCAATGTCTATTCTTCAGTCAAAATTTGATGGCCTTCATTTCATTTTCATCCCAATTTATCTCAAAGTTCCATTTTGAGTCATCTCTACTGCAGGGAGTAACATCGCCAACAATGTGGCTGGTGAAGCAACATTTTCAGCTTCTCAAGGAGAGTTTTGTGGACGTAAGCTGCCTTGGCCTGCTACTTTACTCAAGACTGAGTGGCCAGATACTGCTGCAGCTCCATTTACAAGTTTGCATATGACAGCTGGATCTCAAATGACGGTGAGGTGGAGTGCAGAAAGGGGATGGGAACTTAGGACATGGTGTTATGCAACATCATTTGCCTCAATGTCAGCAAAGCAAGATAACTGGTCATTGACTTCAGGAAGTGGAGTGGAAAACAAGACCTTGTATGCATTAATAGTGCTGAGGTCCATATGGTTGAGAGCTGCAGGTTCCTAGGTGTAAATATCAGTAGTTTGCCCTAGTCGAGCTATGTAGACACTACGGACAAGAAAGTACACCCGTGCCTCTACATCCTCAGAAAGCTAAGGGAATTTGATATGACCACATTGATTCTCACCAATTCTTATATTTGCACCACAGATTTGTATGGGTAACTACCCTGCCCCAAACCTCAAGTAATTGCAAGGAGTTGTGGACACAGCTTAGTTCCATCACAAAACCAACTTTCCCTTCTTCATAGACTCTGTCTACATTTCTCGCTGGCTTGGAAATGCAAGCAACATAATCAAAGACCATTTCCACTCCAGACATTCTGTTTTCTCCCCCACCCTTCTGTCAGGCAGATGAAACAAAAGATTGAAAACACACACCAGGTACAAGGGCAGCTTCTTTCTCATTATTATAAGAGACTTGAACGGATCGCTTATATGGTGAAGGTGAACTCCTGACCTCACAATATACCTCATCATGACCCTTGCACCTTATTGTCTATCTGCACAGTAACACGGTTCTGCAATCTGTTAAGTTTTTTTTTGCTTCTATTACTTCGATGTATTTATGCTTAGAAGTCAACTGTATGAATAGCATGCAAAGTTTTTTTAACAGTATCTTGGTTTTCTGGCAATAATAAACCAATTACAGGAACCAGAACTAGAAATAGACTGAGGCCGAAAGTGCATCCTCTCAAGCTGCTCTAAATGTTAACCAATAAGAGGATTCTTCAGCCACTTGAATGCTGCTGGCAATGTGTTGCTTTAGTTATTGCATTCTCTTCTGTGGCACAATATTTTTGAACTCCTAGAGAGATACAGTATTGAAACAGGCCAGCCAGGTGATGCTGACCATCAGCCATCTATTAACACTAATTTTACATTAATCCCATTTTTAAATTCTCCCCACATTGTTAGAAAAGAGAATTTTATTTGAAACCCTCCCACTAAAGCCTGACCACTTGTGTATTTGACATCAAAGAACAATGTCAACCATTTATACCGCAATAAGCCTTAATTAGGTGCTAAATGATGATAATCAACTTTTACTGGTCCACAAATGTGAAGTCCACAACATCTACCTATTTCCTTGTATATAGCACACACAAAATGCTGGTGGAACACAGCAGGCCAGGCAGCATTTATAAGGAGAAGCGCTGTCGGCGTTTCGGGCCGAGACCCTTCGTCAGGATTCAGCCCGAAACGTCGACAGTGCTTCTCCCTATAGATGCTGCCTGGCCTGCTGTGTTCCACCAGCATTTTGTGTGTGTTGTCTGAATTTCCAGCATCTGCAGATTTCCTCGTGTTTGCTCCTTGCATATAGGATCACTTTTGAGAGTTTGCTGGCATCAGCATGACATAGCCAAGCCCTTAAGAAACCCACTTGTGCATGTATGACCAATCTTTTTCTGAAACTGTGTTCCCAGTCATCCCCATCCACTCTGAACAGTATCCAATCAATTGACTACCTGATACTCAACATTTAACATGTGAATGGATGCCTGACCCCCTTGATTTTTATGGCTCCCATGCCCCAATCTTTTCCTTTCCCCAAAGACTAATGATCCAATATCTGATTGTCTCTCCTCCCAATGGTCTCAATTTTGTAGATCCCGAATCCTGAGGTTCTGGACCCCTCAGAGTTCGCCTTTAGGATCTAGATAGATGACCCAGAGAGGGCAATAAACTTTCACCTAATTAGCATGAGAACACAATTTGGTTGATGGAGGAATGTCAATATGTGTGTGGAAAATATTCTAATTCCTGCAGCAAGTCTTTTCACAGTCAGGTTCCCATCAGATCATAAGAGCAGAATTAGGTCACATTTCATCACTGCCCTATTCATCTTTGCTGTTGTGGGGGATTCTGAAACTGATGATGGAGGAAAATCAAAACTCAAGATCAAGTAGCTGTTTATAAGAGATCCAGCCAGTGGCTTTTTACCTGGAACAGTTTGGGGCACCAACATGACCTCACGCAAGATGACAGCACCAGGTTCGAATTAATTCATTGTCCAATGATATTGGACTTTTGCTTCTGAGTGGAGGGATCTAAAAATTAACTCACTAATTTTTTTTCAGCTGTAGACTTGCTGATGCACCCTAGAGCCTCAAGTAATATATATTTAATTAAGGTAGCTACAAACAATGATAAGCCTTTCATGCAAATGGGTGTATATTTACAAATACAATTCTAGCTGAAGGAAAACGACAAGTGTATTTCAATGTAGCTTGAGCAAAATAGCAATATGTTGCTAATTAAATGCCACCAGGTTACACAACAATGTTTAAGTATTACAAATATCAGACAACTATAACATCATGTGTAAAAGTTGTTATAATCTATTTAAAGTTTACATTTACAAATAAATATTCTTAACTTTAACATGCTTTTCAAAATATAAATAATTCCTCTTCAACTTTATTTAACTTTATCATAAAAATGTACATCTAAACCTAATGTTTGACTAGTTGGCTTCTTTAGCATACTATATATATCTTGAATTCAAGATGCAAGATTGTATAATGTCATTTAGAAACATAGAAACATAGAAAACCTACAGCACAATATAGGCCCTTCGGTCCACAATGCTGTGCCGAACAAAATTAAAAATTAAAAATTACCAAGAGTTACCCATAGGCCTCTATTTTTTTAAGCTCCATGTACCTATCCAGGAGTCTCTTAAAAGACCCTATCGTATCTGCCTCCATCACCGTCGCTGGCAGCCCATTCCACACACTCACCATTCTCTGTGTGAAACACTTACCCCTGACATCTCCTCTGTACCTACTTCCAAGCACCTTAAAACTATGCCCTCTCGTGTTAGCCATTTCAGCCCTGGAAAAAGCCTCTGACTATCCACACGATCAATGTCCCTCATCATCTTATATACCTCTATCAGGTCACCTCTCATCCTCTGTCACTCAAAGGAAAAAAGGCTGAGTTCACTCAACCTATTCTCATAAGGCATGTTCCCCAATCCAGGCAACATCCTTGTAAATCTCCTCTGCACCCTTTCTATGGTTTCCACATCCTTCCTGTAGTGAGGCGACCAGAACTGAATACAGTACTCCAAGTAGGGTCTGAACAGGGTCCTATATAGCTGTAACATTACCTCTTGGCTCAAACTCAATCGCACGGTTGTTGGCCAATGCACCATATGTTTTCTTAGCCACAAAGTCAACCTGTGTAGCAGCTTTGAGTGTTCTTTGGACTTGGACCCCAAGATCCCTCTGATCCTCCACATCGCCAAGAGTCTTACTGTTAATGTTATATTCTGCAATCATATTTGACCTACCAAAATGAACCACCTCACACTTAGCGGGTTTGAACTCCATCTGCCACTTCTCAGCCCAGTTTTTCATCCTATCAATGTCCCACTGTAACCTCTGACAGCCTCCACACTATCCACAACACCTCCAACCTTTGTGTCATCAGCAAATTTACAAACCCATACCCCCCACTTCCTCATCCAAGTCATTTATAAAAATCACGAAGAGTAAGGGTCCCAGAACAGATCCCCGAGGCACTCCACTGGTGACCGACCTCCAGGCAGAATATGACCTGTCTACAACCACTCTTTGCCTTCTGTGGGCAAGCCAGTTCTGGATCCACAAAGCAATGTCCCCTTGGATCTGTTGGGCTTGAAATTCTGTCCTGTGTTCGTTTAGGAAGAGAGACAACCGACACCTGATTATAGTGAAACGTGGCTTTATTGCAGAATTCGTAACTGGCACAGCGAATCCACGGAGTCGCTGGAGAAGGCGCGTTCCGACTTCCCCTTACAATCTGCTCTTATTTATATCCCTTTTCCCCCCAGCACAACCCCCCGCTACATATTAGGTAATATCGGGCACTTGTGTCCATCTTATTGGCCCGATGCCATACACTCACGAGTTACCTGTTTCTTTTGTTTACTGAATCGCGTGACACTAGTAGTTTCGGTGTAGCAGAATCCCCAGTTTCGCTTCCCCCCTCCCTCGCATTCCGGCCTCCTAATATTACGTGAGCCACTCCTGACCTGTAATGGCAGTCTCGAATTAACCCTAACATTAACCCTAACAGATCCCATGCCTCCTTACTTTCTCAATAAGCCTTGCATGGGGTACCTTATCAAATGCATTTCCATTAGAGAAGTGTAAAGGAGAATGAAGTAATTGTTACTCACACAGTAAGATAAAGAACACAATATTAAAAAAACAATAAATATAAATACAGAACTGTGCAAAAGTCTTAGGCACATATATATATATAGATAGGGTGCTTAAGACTTTTGCACAGGACTGTATTTGTCAACGTAGAGCAGAAAGCGGATTTGTAATCCTGGCGGAGCCAAAGGACATTGGGAATGGTGGGGATAGAGTGCTGCGGGAGGGGTGTGGGAAAGGTGGCAGAGAAGGTGTGCCAGGGCAGGGCTTGGCCCAGGTGCAGGCACACGCAGCCCTGAGACACCAGGCAAGGTTATTTGATTCCAAACAATTGGTTTATTGTTCATTACAGAATGTCTCCCTGGTGCTCCCCGTTCTCTCCCCTCTCCCCCTCTCCCTTTCCCCTTCCCACTCTCAGCCCACATACTGTATCAGAATCAAGTTTATCATCATTCTCATATGTCATGAAATGTTTTTTTTGCAGCAGTTGTACAGTGCAATACATAAAATTACTGCAGTCCTGTGCAAAAGTCTTAGGCACCCTAGCCAAAGGTGTTTGCACAGTTCTGTAGTAATTTTATGTATTGTACTAAACTGCTTTTGCACAGTACTTTATGTAAGATAGCTTATATACATGGATTGATTGTATGTACACAAAGTGACCATAGTTATTGATTGATCACTATTGCTCCAATAACCTAACTGAAGATGCACAGGGAACGTCTCAGTAAGAAGCATAGATGTTGTTTTTTCAATCACCAGGTTTATTTTGCATAGAAATAGAAATTTTCCTGCTTGCTTCTTTGCCTTATTATTTGATTTTGCTTTTCCAAGCATTCTCTTTTCTATTAAATGTTCAGTCTGTAACATGATCTCTATGATTTATGATGAAAATGATTTGCTGCTGATATTAAAATTATTAAAAAATAAATCCACTCCAGTTTAATCTATGCTACGTTGGCATCAGAATATGTGGTGACCAGCTGGAACTGATGCTGCTCAGGTGCTCTTCCCTCAGCGGAGTACTTTTCGCACGTTCCTATCATCGCGCAGTCTGTGACGCAGATCACCCTCTGATGTGTTGCAAGATCAGAGTGCCATCAAAGAAATACCAACACACTGAACAAGATGGAAACTCTCACACTGATGTCAGCAGGATGTCTCCTCCAGAGCTGCTGCAGTTTTCTACGAACTGAGCGACCAGTCACAGAGAAATGGGAACTTCTGCGGAAGACCATCCACAACGTAGCCCAAGACCTCAAAAACAAATGACTGGTTTGAAGTCAAGTCCGACAAGATGAGCCCTATCAATGAAGGCAAATGTGCTGCCCTAGCTGAGTATGAGCATTTGCCAGTTGAGCGGATCCTACAGACTCTGAGGGCTACTTGAAGTAAAGTCCATCAGACTGCCAGGCGCTGCACCAAATACTGGATGCAGATCAGTGAGACATCCAGACTGCAGCACCGACAGGCAATATCAGGGGTACGTATGGCATCAAGAAAGCCCTCAGGCCCTATCAGAGCAAAATGGGCATGAGACTTGTTGATGCAGCAGAAACAAGTATGGTAAGCAGGAGAGAAGGCTCAACACCTTCCATTTAAGGTGTCTTTGTCACATCTTGAGCATCTCCAATGATGAGGTTCTCTCTTGTGCCGGCCTTCCTGCTCATCCTGCTCAGGCAGCGTAGGTTGTGCTGGCTGGGCCATGTCTGTCGTATGCAGGATGCAGGTTGGCTGCACAGGCATCCTCTATGGTGAGCTGACCTCAGGCAAGAGATCTGCTGGCCACCTGCAACTGCACTACAAGGATGTCTACAAGCTAAGGACACTGGATGTCCACATTGAGTCCTGGGAGGAACTTGCAGCCAACTGCACCTGATGGAGAAGCGCTCTGGAACAACAGCTTAAATCAACTGAGGAAAAATTCCTGAAAGCAGCATTAGACAAATGGACCCATAGACCTTTGCAACAGAGACTGACGTTCTTGCATTGGTCTCAGCAGCCACAGACAGTGCTGCACCAACATTGTAGATAGGTAGGATGCAACATCCATGGTCGACCTAGAACAAAGGAGGGACACCCCAGTTTAAACTAAATTAAACTGGATATGCTATGTTGGCATTAGAATATGTAGTGACACTGGTAGGCTGCCTCCAGCATATCTTTAGGTTGTGTTAGTTGTTAAGGCAAACGATGCAGTTCACTGCATGTTTTGATGTACATGTGATAAATAAATTAATCTGAATATGAAGGTAAATATCTTTCCCATAGCCTAAAGTTTTCTGTGTTGGATTATGTGGCAAAGAATTATTTTTCAGTCCTGAAGGAGAGCCTTGGCCCAAAACATTGACCATTTATTCTTTTCCATAGATGTTGCCTGACCGGCTGAGTTCCTCCAGTGTTTTGTGTGTGTATCAAAGAATTATAGTGGGTTCCTGGCAAGGTTGGCATGGAGGTTGCTGAAAAGAGCAAGAACTAAACATCTTGCAGGATGGGGGTGGAAGAAGAAAGAGCCTCTTGCTGGATATGGAGCAGGCGAGAGGAGCTGAGCTGGAAGTCAGGAGCAGATGGGCAGTGACTTGGACACCACTGCTGACCCACCAACTGGAAAGTGTGGTGGTTAAGGGTCGAAACACTCTATGAAGGTTCGGTCCCACCTGATGATATCTGCTCCTGGCCAAAGGCTACGGGTACCTCATCAGGTAACTGAAGAGGGCACCCCAGTGTATGATGCAAGCAATATCTTATCTTTACTAGAAAACCAAAATAAATTTAAAATCACTGAAAAAAGAGAATAAAATCCTAATGCCGGGTTTTGACCCAAAATGTTAATAATTTTGAGTCAAAAGCTTTCCTCCCTCAGACATTGTTTGACTCCCTGAATTCCTGCAGCAGAAATGTTTGTTGCTCCAGATTCCAGTGGTTACAGTCTATTGTGTCCGCATTAAGAACTCAGTTTTGTCTATGTTACATCGATAAAGGTGAAATGCATTGGATACAGTTCAAAGTCCTACTAGGTGTTCCATTTATAACACCAAAGACATAATAAAGATCAAGCCATTCACCCAGCCACACTGGTCCATTGCAGCAATAACATTGCCATCTACCTGACAATAGGAAGATTGGGACAAAACCCTCCTGACTATTTAATACCTGTTATCAGTAGGATATGAAAAAGTTAACAATAAGACTATCAAGTAACACTTACTCATCATTTAATCATCAGCTAATTGATGTAAAGTTTGGCAGAACTACTTGAATTGCCTGGTTAACTGGTGGTTAAGTGGCAACAATTTTGCATTTAACATCTACTGTGTAATCATAAAGGAGAAATTGGGAGAACACACACACACGTCTTAATTGAGGGGTCAGTGGAGGAAAGGGTGAGAAGCTTCAAGTTCCTGGGCCCAACACAGAGATGCAATCATGAAGGCACACAAGCGGCTCTCTTTCATTAGGAGTTTCAGAAGGTTTGATAAGTCACTGAAGTCTTTTGTAAATTTCTATAGATGTACAGTGGAGGGCATTCTGATAGGCTACATTACAGGCAGTTGTGAAGGCTCTGACGTGTAGGATCAAAAGAGGATGCAAAGGGTTGTGGACTCCGCCATCTCCACCATGGGCACAATCCTCTTCAAGAAGCAGTGCCTCAAGAAGACAGCATCCATCATTAAGGACCCTCATCACCAGTGATGCCCTCTTCTCGTTATTATCAAAGCGGAGGAAGCACAGGAGCCTGAAGAACTAGATAGATAGATAGATAGATAGATACTTTATTCATCCCCATGGGGAAATTCAACTTTTTTTCCAATGTCCCATACACTTGTTGTAGCAAAACTAATTACATACAATACTTAACTCAGTAAAAAATATGATATGCATCTAAATCACTATCTCAAAAAGCATTAATAATAGCTTTTAAAAAGTTCTTAAGTCCTGGCGGTTGAATTGTAAAGCCTAATGGCATTGGGGAGTATTGACCTCTTCATCCTGTCTGAGGAGCATTGCATCGATAGTAACCTGTCGCTGAAACTGCTTCTCTGTCTCTGGATGGTGCTATGTAGAGGATGTTCAGAGTTTTCCATAATTGACCGTAGCCTACTCAGCGCCCTTCGCTCAGCTACCGATGTTAAACTCTCCAGTACTTTGCCCACGACAGAGCCCGCCTTCCTTACCAGCTTATTAAGACGTGAGGCGTCCCTCTTCTTAATGCTTCCTCCCCAACACGCCACCACAAAGAAGAGGGCGCTCTCCACAACTGACCTATAGAACATCTTCAGCATCTCACTACAGACATTGAATGACGCCAACCTTCTAAGGAAGTACAGTCGACTCTGTGCCTTCCTGCACAAGGCATCTGTGTTGGCAGTCCAGTTGTTTTAGGAACAATTTCTTCCCAACCATCAGATTCCTAAACTGTCCTTGAATACATGAACACCACCTCATTATTCATCTTTTGTACTGTTTATTTATATATGTCTTTGTTCCTTTTCATGCCTTGTGGCGCATCAGGTGGCCTTTTTGTGGTTTCCTTAGCATTTGTCTGGTTTTTTTTTAAACACAAGGCCGAGTTGCTAGCTCGATGCTGAACCCTGCACTGTGCAAGGATCATATGCCTTGAAGTCTGGTGCTGATGCCACTACAACACCGGCCAGCTATTTATTTATGTAATTCATAGTAATTTTTATGTCTTGCACTGCACTACTGCCACAAAACAACACATTTCATGACAATATGTCAGTGATAACAAACCTGATTTTGAAAACCCTCTGCAGTCCTGATGCAAATAAAGATGAATTGCAGAGGATAGAATGACTGTTTTAACGAAAGATAGTATTCAGCTCAATTTGATTCCAGGGAGTTCAAGTAAAATTAAATTTAGCAGGAAAGAGGGGGAAATAGCTTGCAGCTAAAGCCCTGCTTATTGCATCAGAAGAATGTAGCTTTTGGAAGAACAGCGTCTCCAGTCCAGATTACTATCACATGAGGTCTTCAATATGACATCCTCAGTCAAACTACGTATCTTCAATTGATTTATCAATGATCTATGCTATTCATAAGTTTAGAAGAGAGCTGTTTACTGATGATTACACTGTGCTTCGTTTTTGTTGCCTGTCTCTCAGACAGTGAACTAATCTATCCTTGCCTGAAGCAAAATTTGAACAACAACCACATTCAGGCTGATAAGTAGTATGTAACATTTACATGTAACCTTTTCACTCAAATTGGTCCACTGATGATGCACTCCACTCTGTCCTGTCCCACCTGGAAAATGGTGCCTCATATGTCAGGATGCTGTTTATGGACTTCAGCTTGGCATTTAATGTGATCATTCCTCAGAAGCTGGTGAGTAAACTGTCCTCATTGGGTCTCAGCACTTATCTCGGTAAATGGATCTCAGACTTCTTGACAGAGAGGCCACAGTCAGTCTGTGTTGCCAGAAACATCTCTAGCTTCATCATGCTGTGCACTGATGTCCCACAGAACTGCATGTACAGCCCCCTCCTGACACTTGACTGCACAGCTAGATCCAGGTCAAACCTAATCATCAAGTTCGTTGATGACACAACAGTAGTTGGCCTTATTAACAATGATGGCGAGGCAGCAGAGAAGAGGTAGAGTGGCTGATAGAATGGTGTGAGCTCAACACGCTGAGTTTTAACATGGTAAAGATCAAAGAGTTGATTGTGGACTTTAGAAAGGTGTAGACTGAGCACACCTCACTGCACACTTGGTGTTCAGTTGGTGGAGAATCTCACCTGGTCCCTCAACACCAGCTCCATAGCAAAGAAAGCCCAGCAGCGTCTCTACTTTCTGCGAAGCCTGAGGAAAGTCCATCACCTCATCACATTCTACAGGGGTTGTATTGAGAGCATCCTGAGCAGCTGCATCACTGCCTGGTTCAGAAATTGCACCTGGTTCAGATCGCAAGACCCTGCAGCAGATAGAGAGGTCAGCTGAGAAGATCACTGGGGCCTCTCTTCCCGCCATTACAGACATTTACACTACACGCTGCATCCGCAAAGCAAACAGCATTATGAAGGACCCCATGCACCCCTCATACAAACTCTTCTTCCTCCTGCCATCTGGGAAAAGGCACTGAAGCATTCAGGCTCTCACGACCAGACTACATAACAGTTTCTTCCCCCAAGCTATCAGACTCCTCAATACCCAGAGATTGGACTGACACCTTACTGCCCTATTGTCTTGTTTATTATTTATTGTAATGCCTGCAATGTTTTGTGCGCTTTATGCAGTCCTGGGTAGGTCTGTAGTCTAGTGTAGTTTTTTTCTGTGTTTTTAACGTAGATTTTGTACTGTGTCATGTAACACCATGGTCCTGAAAAACGTTGTCTCATTTTTACTATGTACTGTACCAGCAGTTATGGTCAAAATGACAATAAAAGTGACTTGACTTGATAAATGGCTCCTCCGTGGAGAGGGTTAGGAGCACCAAGTTTCTGGGAGAGCACGTAACAGGCGATCTCACCTGGTCCCTCAACATCACCTCTTTGGTCAAGAAAGAACGGCAACATTTCCACTTTCTGAGGAGATTAAGCCGAGCAAGGCTCTCCATCACACTCACTCCCTGTGGTGAACTACATATACCTGTCTGGACTGCTCCTGTGGCTCCTCCCACAGACCCCTGTATAAAGGCGACTGAGGCCTGTTGCCCAGCCTCATTCCCCAGGATGTAGTGTTGTTCATTCTTCCAGTCAATAAAAGCAGATATCTCGCTTCCTACGTCTCAGAGTGAGTTACTGATGGTGCATCACTCCCCATTCTAACCAATTTTCATAGAAGCTCCTTTGAGACTGTCCTGACCAGCTGCATCATCATCTGGTATGGGAATCGCAAGGTGTCTGACTGCAAGACTCTATAAAGTGTTGTGAGGACCACTGAGAGGATCTTTGAGGTCTCCCTTCCACCCATCAGAGATATTTATCTGGAGTGCTGCATACCTTAGCATTGTCAATGACCGCTTCCATCCATCCAACAATCTCTTTGACCGTAGCATTAGGACAAGGATTGCCAGGATGGTAAACAGCTTCTTCCCCCAGGCCATGAAACTATTGAACTCACTGCCACCACCCAGGTCTCATCACGTATGAGGTTATACTGTTTATTTTTCTATCTTGTGCTGTAAAATGCACTTTATTATTTGTAAATTTATTTGTGGCAATATTACTTTGTGTGTGTGTGTTATACATACCATCTTGTGCATCTTGGTCCGGAGGAATGTTACTTTGCTTGATGGTATACGTGTGTACGGTTGAATGACAACAAACTGAACTTCAACTTGAACGTGCTGCACAAGTCTGGCAAAGGCCGCCTCCATCAAGAGAACCCTTACTCATGTCATCGATTGTCACTGCTAAGTCTCACCACCACCATGGCGCAGAAAATCAAACAGTTTGGACACTTCCAAACTGGATACTCCCTTTGTCAAAGTTTGACATTTAAGTTTTCAGACAAATTTCGAGCTTGAATTATGTGATTTGCTCAGCAATTTTTTTTACAGTTGCAAGTTACAACTGCTGGAGGAAAACCTTTATTAAAACCACAAAAGGAACATTGCAAATTTTGACAATGAAAGGTCATGATAAGACCCAGTGAAGTGCAGATTGCATTCTATATCTTAGCAGTCGTGCCTGAGAGAAGACAGACAACTGATGATGAGTTTCAACATCGTATCCAGTGTGCCAGCAAAACCTTTGGTCATCTGACAAGAAAACGAGTGGCCAGTTGGAGCAGCTGGTCATGCTGCCGTCTCACCGCTTCAGTGTTCTGCGTTTAGCTCTGACCTCTGGTGCTGTCGGAGTGGTGTTCCTACCCTGTGATCATACTGATTTCCCTGGGTGCCGGACCGGTTTCCTCCTGCACCCCAATGTAAATTGCCCCTAGTGTGTAAGGAAATTTTAGATGGGGACGTGGGCAGAATGAAATGGAATTTGTTTATGAGCTGTGGAAAAGGGCACTTGATGGTCGCAAGGACTTGTTAAGCAGGCAGACCTGTTTCTGCGCTATGAGTCTACAAAGATCTGGATCACGAACTCAGCACCAACTCATGGACCCAATCTTCATATGGATGGCTGTAACAGGAACCTCATAGCGCTGGAAAGATACAACCTACACTCCTCTAATCCACGTCCACAAAATCCTCCAAATTCATATGGTTAAATAAACCAAAAATGCAGCATTCTCTCCTAGGCCAATGCCCGTGTACTGAGGCCATAATCACACACAAATGGCTCTGATGGACAGGCCACACTGGCTGCTTGCCCAACTCCAGGCTCTCAAGTAGGCATCTGCTCCGAGCTCTACACTGCAGCAGATTACCAGTGTGTCGGAGCAACAATTCAGGGGACTTCAATGCACCCTTGAAATGTAGCATTGATTCATGCTCGACCTGTGAAGCACGTGGCATTTAAAATGGAGCAAGAACATAAGAATCGTTGAAAGCAAATGGAATCCACGCGTAACAGTGGAATGGGCCTAGAGTCTTCTAAACTACTTACCCCTGTTCCATTAAGCACCTCTTTCCCCATCTGCAGCAGTTTACAGATCCCATGCAACCTCTGCAGCCCTTCTAAACCCATAGAATTTGAATAGGACCATCACCCTTGACCCCTGTGGACGGCCTAGAAAGAAGAAAACACTAGCTTGTACATTCAATCAGAGTAATAATGGGATTTAAAATAGTTGTTTGTTTAAATAGGCCAGATCACATACAGGCTATCTGTACAGATATTAATGATTTATTCAGAAAACACTTTAACATCTCCATCTTCAATATTCAATCTCCATTTATGAAAATAATTAGCACTAAATACCCTTTATGTTTTATTAGAAAACCCGAACGGACACTTTGCATGTGTTTTGCATAACGTGCCCTTTTAAAACAGGATGCTGTTGGGAAGGCCTGTCAGCAGGAGCACACGTAAACAATGCCATTCTGGGTAACAGGTCAAGTTCATCCTCACAATACCAAAATAATCAGATTAGAGGAGGCTGAACTATACAAAACAGACGTCAATCATACTAATACGATTAACTTCAAATTATCAAATAGCCAGGGCAAAACGTGTAAAAATGGCTCCAAACAGGTTTTCATTATTGTCAACATATTGTGTTTAAATCTTTTTTTAAAAAAAACGCTGCAACTGAGAAATAGCCCGTTTCTCGTGATTAAAATCTGATTAAATATAACCAGTTTTCACAAGATAGCTCTTCATTGTTGCAGTGCGCTGCGTATTGACCTAAATAAGCAAACTTGTTGTAGCCCTTGCTGATGCAGGGAGTGTGTTTTCATGCTGCAAAGTCCCTTCCCCCTCTCGAGTGCGGGCGGAAACGCTGCGCTGCGTTTCGGGGTACTACGGTAAACCTGCGAATGTGTCACTGTAATGCAGAGACCTGTAATGATGTCAACTTGTTATTTACTTTCCAAATCTGAATGACTGAGCAAGGGGAAAGGAGAATCAATCACCCACACTGTGACCGGGCAGGCGGAAAAAAACAGAGTCTCGCAGCGTGGCGGGGGGAAGGGCAGCACATGGTAAAAATACTGTATCGTTAAATACACTGCATATCGACACAATAAGCCACTTTTCGCTCGTTTTAATGCCAAAGGACGACGCATTAATAGAATCAGTTGCAACCTCGATTTGTTTGAGCTTGAATTTGTTAAGTTAATGTTTGGGACTGAATCACATTCGCAATAGTGCTCACAGCACGCTGTTCTAATATATTTTATATATAGTGCATGGTTTGTTAATCCTTCCTTGTCAAATCGTGTCCCTTGGCGTGGAGAAGTTTGATCACTTGTCTGGGTTGTGTACACAAAGAAACAAGGGCAAATTGAAAATTTAAAAAAAATGCAGCAGGAAACCAGCTTCCATGGCTGGGAACACCCTCCCTTCCCCCAATGCAAGCTGTATGTGTGTGTTTTTTAAAAACCGAATCAATCCAAAGCTTTGTGGGATATCCTTCAAAACATTTTAAGAATCAGCTGGCGCAGGGGTGGGGTGGGTCTTGAGAAAGTAGACAAATAATTGGATTTGTTATAAAAGAAAAAGCAAGGATTTTTTTTTTGGGTGTTCCCGATGCAGAAATGAACAGCTCAATGCAGTATTCTGTGCTTCCCCCCCTCCCCCATGTGTATATTTATAAATATATAATCTATAAAAGCATAAAAAGGTGGCGTTATTAGGACGCTGGAAGGGCTGTGTGTGTGTGTGTGGGGGGAGGGGCCGGTGGCCCCCGCGGGTGGGGGTGGGGGTGGGGGTGGGGAGCCGGGTTTCGGGGCAGTGCCTGGCGCCGAGCGCCGAGCCGCGCTCTGTCTCACTGCCTGTCTGTGCTCGAGCCGGTTGTCGTCCCCTCAGGTTCAACTCCTGGGAAATGAATGTTTAGCAACCAGCAGCAGCAGAGGCTTCTGACGCCATTCCGCCATCAACTTTTACCTTTCTCCTTCTCATTTCCATTCGCCACCGCGTCGTTTCGGTGTCATTAGTTGTAGGATCAACACATACATGCGAACTATAGTTGATCTTCTTCCACTTAAAGGCCTTTCCGAGGCACTTTGTAGCCGGGTACAGCATAAATACAGCCCGGTGATGAGTAATACGTGAAGAACGGTTCTTTTAAACCCTAAGATTATTTCTTTAAAAAAAAACAACACACACAGAGAAAAGTAGTTGGAGCTTTTCGTTGTTTGTGGAAGTGAAAACAAGCTGTGGGTTTAATTTACAAGGATTATACAAGGTAAGATATTTATATATAGGGACAACATTGATCTAAGCAACTTTTCAAGAGGCAACCTGCTTGTTCTGACATTTAAAAACATTTATACCGTACAGTTTTGCTTGGGTGGGGGATGGGGCTGACAGTTTATTGAGATAAGGGATTGTTGGTAAATGGTGCTTTCTGTGATTTGGGAGTATTAATTACTGTCATTCAGAAATCCTTAAAATCATACTCTGTTCATTAGGAAAATATAAGTCAAAATAATGGCTTACCGATTTCATCTTTTAGGTTTCATCTGTGTTTTTTTCCTCACCAATGTAAGTTTTGTCTGATATGAATGAAATGTGTATGTGATTGATCATACGATTGTGGACTAAATACTGATAAGTGTTCAAAACAGGTTTTACTGTATTGATTTTACACGGAGCACATTGTATCTACATATAAGTCATAGCAGTTGGTTCAGTGAAAGTAGGTCATGGATTAATATAACCACTATTTTACATGGGCAAGTGGAGAGATCATATATTGTAAAATATTTTTTTCTGCTCTGAACCCCTTGATTTTATTACACCAAGGAAGTACAAATTTGAAATAAAAATCACCATGCAGATGGCGTGGATTGTCTCAGCAATGTATTGGGGAGGGGAAGCACATTGATTCAAATTTATTATAGCAGGAAAACCACATATAATGGAGTCTGTTCATACAGTATCATGTTATAAATGTATTTGTAGCTACCCTGTTCAATGTTTGGCATTTACTTTGTAAACTTAGTGTAAATATGTTGTAGGTTTTAGGCAACATAATCAAGTGAATGTGTGCATTTAAATTTTTTGTTTGTAGTTAAACTACATTTGGAATATATGTATTTGCAAATTGAAATAGTGCTTTTAAAATATCATTCACAGAGAGCATAAACAGTGAACCATATTTCTACAGTTGTTGCAACATAATGGCATAGTTACTTCATCTAACAGCTTTGCCTGGCCTGCCAAATTTGGAAGTAATAAAAGTTTGAAAATGTAGCAATATATGATTATGATAATACTTACAAAATTTCTTTTATTTTTATGCAACTAATTGCAGCTTGTAATTTGTCTTGTTCAGTGTTACATGTGTGAAAGAATTGAATATCTGGGATTTTTGTCTGTCTGCTATCTTATTATACAAAGGATGGATATAAATCATCATCAGTTTGTACTATGCTGCACAGAGTTCAAATACTTAACTATGGTGAAATGTTTGGTTCCAGTAGTTGGAGCATTTCATTTATTCTTAGTACCTTTCAGGTTTGAGCATAAACAACCATTCTGGTTTCCTGCTCCAGATTAGCGTCCAGTGATCTCAACTGGAAAATGTCTATCTGTGGACATTGAACACCAAAACTTGCTCCCCCATCATCCTTACTGCTTACTGTTCTGCAAAGGCACCCAGATAAACATAGCTTTGATTTCAAAATTCCCATATTTGTGTTCTTATGCATCACCCCCCTCTGTAATTTATTTATTTTCTTTAACTTTCCATGATTTGTGCATTCCTGACCCTATAAGCATCTCAAATTTTAATTGCTCACCACTGATGACAGAGCTTTAATTTGTCAAAGTCCTTTGTTCTAGGTTTCTCCACCAGGACCTTTGAGTCCCTAAAATGTTTTTTTTTCTCTCTCTTTTAGAAATTACCTCTAACTAAACCTAAATGCCCTGATATTTTAGTTATTAGTCTCTCTGGGTGATAAGTTTTGCCTTGGAAGTATCCTGGAATGCTTTATTATTTCAAAGGCAAGTTATAAACTCAAGTTACAATTGCTGTTGGAATAGCATCTGATGTATATGGGAAGTCATTCAAGGTCAAATAGTTTCAGACTTTTGCAGTGTAGACCAGCCACCCTACCAAAGGAACATCTGTAATGCTCTTTGAGGTGTTTATGATTTACCATATTTTTGATGGCACTATCAGTCTTCCACCAAAGCAGGACCAAATAGATATAGAACATAGAAAACCTACAGCATAATACAGGCCCTTCGGCCCACAATGTTGTACCGAACATGTCCCTACCTTAGAAATTACTAGGCTTACCTATAGCCTTCTGTTTTTCTAATAAGCTCCATGTACCTATCCAAAAGTCTCTTAAAAGACCCTATCGTATCTGTCTCCACCACCGTTGCTGGCAGCCCATTCCATGCACTCACCGCTCTCTGAGTAAAAAACTTACCCCTGACATCTCCTCTGTGTCTACTCCCCAGCACCTTAAAACCTGTGTCCTCTTGTGATGAATAAAAGGAACCCATTTCTAGGTCTCAGTCTGAAAAATCATCACTTGAGTAATATAGAAGCATTCTTTGCAAAAGTTTCAAGAAAACAAAATTAATGAGAAATCCGCAAAGGCTACCATTTTGTAGATCACACAGTGAAATATTTTGAGATGTTAGTAATGTTTGCTCACAATCCACTGATACAAAATGAAAATGTTTTCTGAATGTTATGTAAGAATGTAAATGGTGTATATTATAGACATTTTAGCTATGTCCTATTTCTGAAAGCGGAGATTCTTAACTTGCTAAGCAAATAGTACTGACTGTTGATTGCTGCTTTAGGCAAGTTTTCATTCACTACAATGAAATCTCAAATCTGATGTTTTGTATATTGGAAGAAAAACTTCACCAAAACTTTTAATGTATTTTAAATTAAAAATATGGGCCAATTTTAGATATGAATTATGAGTAGGAATAGATCTCCTGTCCTTTTAAGTCCATTCTATATTTATTAATGTGGCTATCTGTTGTGACCTCTATCATTTTACTCTACCTGCTAAAAACTTTTAACCCTTGCCAATTGAGAAATATTGTGCCTAAAGAAAAAATCAAAGACTATTTCCACCACCTTTTGAGGAAGATTTGTTAATTCATGAAAAAAGAATACACCTTGTCTCTGTTTTAAAGTGGGCTCCATGCTAGCTTTAGATTTTCTCACAAGATCCTTATGATCTTTTTGCACATAGGATCTTTAGAATCTTATAAATAAATGCTAGTGATGCTTTCCCTTAAAATACAAGCCTAGCCTCTCCAACCCTTCCTTATAAGACAATCTGCTCGTTCCAGGTATTAGTCTAATAATCTTCTGGACTCCTTCCAATACATTAACATCCTTCCTTAATAAACAAACTAATGTTGTAATATACAAAGTGCTTCAGATACGGTTTTACCAATGCCCTATTTTGACTGAAACATAACCACCCTACTTCTGTATCAATCTTTCATTGCAATGAACAAAATTCTATTAGGTTTGCCAATTACTTGTTGTATCTGGATACTAGCCTCTTATGAACCATATTCCTCTGCATGTCAGAGCTCTATCTCTTACTGTCTTGGGTTTTTTTTAGATTTTGTGTTACTTTTCCTGTCAAAATAGGAAGTTTTGCAGTTTCTCTCATTATACTTCCATTTGCCAGATATTTATTTACTCAAGACTATGCATATCCCTTGTATGTCCTTTTTTAAATTTATTTTCTGGATTGGCATTGTATCAGGAGCGAATTTAGCATTTATATCTTTGGTTTCTTCATCTAAGCCATTTATATATACATACAAAAAGAAACTTAGCGATACACTGCTTTAGTCTGTTCTGCACTGAGTGAGTTCATATCTGAAAAGCAAAATATAGATGCAGGTAAAAAGAGTAAATGTAAGAAATACTCAGAGTGGAGTCCTGATGAAGAATCTCAACCTGAAACATTGACTATCCATGTCTGTCCATAGATGCTGCCTGATTTGAGTTTCTCCAGTGCTTTGTGCGTTGTGCAAGAAATACTCAACAAGCAAGGCAGCATCTGTGCAAGGAAAAGCAGTTACTGTTTCAGATCTTTGATGTTTTGATCAGGTGAATGAGTAAGGCTCATCTGTGATCTAACTTCATTTTTTTGTCACATGACTCAAATTTTCATTAGCTATCAAATGTGTGTATAAAGTTTAAATATTGCATCTATGCATATTTTACTAATTTAACAGCCTGCATTTCTAAAGTTGCTTTAATGTAGGAATGTTAGAAATAATGGTAAAGTTGTCACAGAAAGTGAGCAAACAGGTGTAACAAGTTAAAGCAAATGGCATTTTGCCCTATATATGGCAAAGGGGTTGGAGTTGATGAATAAGGAGGTTTTGTTACAGTTGTGGAGGTATTGAGAGACCACACTTGGAATATCGCATACAGTTTAAGACCCTTTATCTAAAATATAATATAGTAACATTGGAGGCAGTCTAAAGGAAATCCAGCAGTTTAATTCCTGAACGGGAATGTCCCATCAAGAGATCCTAGCCAGTTTATGACTGCATTCCTTGGAATTTAGTAGAATAAGGGGTGTCATGACTGGTGGGAGAATCACAATAAGGGCACATGTAATAAGGGGACAAAGAGATGGTCATTATAAACTGAGGTATGTGGAGCTTTTTTTCCTCTGAAGTTAATGAATCTGTGGAATTCTCCACCCGAGGGTGGTGGAAGCCAGATCATTACATATATTTAAAATGGAGTTGGTTAAACATTTGGAAGATTAAGAAATTGAAGGTTATTGGAATTTAGAAGTAAATGTGCTATTGTAAAGATGTACAGAATGTGGCATTGTACCAAATTGTAGCTTATTCATAAACATTATTATTCATTGATGAGGATGGAACAGTGGCTGTGGTGTATATTGATTTTAATAAGGGTTTTGAAAACACCCCCATGGTAGGCTCATTTAGAAAGTCAGGAGACATGAGATACAGAGAAATTTGACTGTGCAGATACAGAACTGTCTTGTTCATAGAAGGCAGAGGGTGGTTGCAAATGGAGTGTATTTCTGATTGGAGTTCAGTGACCAGTGATGTTCTGCAGGAATCTTTTCTTGGACTCCCCTGCTCTTAGTGATTTTTATAAATGACTTGGATGAGGAAGTGCAAGGATGGGTTAGTAAGTTCACAGATGACACAAAGTTTGGTAGAGTTGTGAATAGTGTGGAGGGTTGAATGGGCAATGGGCTGAATGGCATAATTCTACCCCTATGTCTTATAGTCTTAGAGGGATAATACATCAGCCATGATAGAATGATGGAGAAGGTGATAGGCCATATGGTCTGATTCTTCTGTTTTATGAATTGTTGTAGGTTGCAATGTGACTTTGACAGAATGCAGAACTGGGGTGAGAAGTGGCTGATGTACCGTAGTTCAATCAGAAAAGTGTGAAGTGATTCACTTTGAAAGGTCAATTTGAAGGCAGAATTTTTAACAGTGTAAAGGAATAGAGGGATTTTGAGGTCCATGCCCATAAATCCCTCAAAGTTGCTGCGCAAGTTGATAGGATTGTTAAAAAGGTTTATGGTGTGTTGGCCTTCATTTGCAGGGAGACGGATCTCAAGACCATATAACCATATAACAATCACAGCACGGAAACAGGCCATTCTGGCCCTCCTAGTCCGTGCCGAACTCATAATCTCACCTAGTCCCACCTACCCGCACTCAGCCCATAACCCTCCACTCCTTTCCTGTCCATATACCTATCCAATTTTACCTTAAATGACACAACTGAACTGGCCTCTACTACTTCTACAGGAAGCTCATTCCACACAGCTATCACTCTCTGAGTAAAGAAATACCCCCTCGTGTTTCCCTTAAACTTTTGCCCCCTAACTCTCAAATCATGTCCTCTCATTTGAATCTCCCCTACTCTCAATGGAAACAGCCTATTCACGTCAACTCTATCTATCCCTCTCAACATTTTAAATACCTCGATCAAATCCCCCTTCAACCTTCTACGCTCCAATGAATAGAGACCTAACTTGTTCAACCTTTCTCTGTAACTTAAGTGCTGAAACCCAGGTAACATCCTAGTAAATCGTCTCTGCACTCTCTCTAATTTATTGATATCTTTCCTATAATTCGGTGACCAGAACTGTACACAATATTCCAAATTTGGCCTTACCAATGCCTTGTACAATTTTAACATTACATCCCAACTTCTGTACTCAATGCTCTGATTTATAAAGGCCAGCGTTCCAAAAGCCGCCTTCACCACCCTATCTACATGAGACTCCACCTTCAGGGAACTATGCACTGTTATTCCTAGATCTCTCTGTTCCACTGCATTCCTCAATGCCCTACCATTTACCCTGTATGTTCTATTTGGATTATTCCTGCCAAAATGTAGAACCTCACACTTCTCAGCATTAAACTCCATCTGCCAACGTTCAGCCCATTCTTCTAACTGGCATAAATCTCCCTGCAAGCTTTGAAAACCCACCTCATTATCCACAACACCTCCTACCTTAGTATCATCAGCATACTTACTAATCCAATTTACCACCCCATCATCCAGATCATTTATGTATATTACAAACAACATTGGGCCCAAAACAGATCCCTGAGGCACCCCGCTAGTCACCGGCCTCCATCCCGATAAACAATTATCCACCACTACTCTCTGGCATCTCCCATCTAGCCACTGTTGAATCCATTTTATTACTCCAGCATTAATACCTAACGACTGAACCTTCTTAACTAACCTTCCATGTGGAACTTTGTCAAAGGCCTTGCTGAAGTCCATATAGACTACATCCTCTGCCTTACCCTCGTCAACATTCCTAGTAACTACTTCAAAAAATTCAATAAGGTTTGTCAAACATGACCTTCCACGCACAAATCCATGCTGGCTACTCCTAATCAGATCCTGTCTATCCAGATAATTATAAATACTATCTCTAAGAATACTTTCCATTAATTTACCCACCACTGATGTCAAACTGACAGGTCTATAATTGCCAGGCTTACTTCTAGAACCTTTTTTAAACAATGGAACCACGTGAGCAATACGCCAATCCTCCGGCACAATCCCCGTTTCTAATGACATCTGAAAGATCTCCGTCAGAGCTCCTGCTATCTCTACACAAACTTCCCTCAAGGTCCTGGGGAATATCCGGTCAGGACCCGGAGATTTAACCACTTTTAAATTTCTTAAAAGCGCCAGTACTTCCACCTCTTTAATTGTCATAGGTGGGGTACCCCATAGACTATGGGGTAATGTACAGCTCTTTAAAACCCTGATTAAACCACGTTTGGAATATTGTATTCACTTTTGCTTGCCTCATTGTAGGAAGTGTCTGGAAGTTTTAGAGAGCATGCAGAAAAGACTTACCAGGATTTATTTATTGAGATACAGCACGGAATAAGCCCTTCAGACACTTCAAGCCGTGCCACCCAGCAATCCTCTGATTTAATCCTAGCTTAATCAAGGGTTAATTTGCAATGACTGATTAACCTACCAACTGGCACATCTTTGGACTGTGGGAGGAAACCAGAGCACCTGGAGGACACCTACACTGTCATGCGGAGAACATACAAACTCTTAGACAGCAGCAAGAATTGAACCCTTGTCACCTGTACTGTAAAGCATTATGCTAACTGCTGATTATATGCTGCCCAGACTAGAGAGCATTTTTATGAGGATAAGCTGAGCGAGCAAGGGCTTTTCTCTTTGGCATGAATGAAAATGAGAGGTGCAAGTAACCTCTCAAGGTGATAAGAGGCATAGATCAAGTGGACAGCCGGGGACTTTTCCCCTGGGCAGAAATGGTTAATATGTGGGCACATCATTTTAAGGTGATTGATGGAAAGTTTATCAGGGTTAAGTTCTTCACACAGAGAGTGGTGGAAGCGTTGAGCACCCTGCCAGTAGAGGCAGATAGTAGTGGTAGTAGAGGCAGATATTTTAGGGACATTTAAGAAAATCTTAGATAGTAACATGGATAGTTGAAAAATGGATAGTTACGTAGGAGGAAAGGCTGAGATTGATCTTGGAGTAGGTTATAAGTTCTTGTACTGTGCTGTTATTAGGAAGAGCAAAATGCCCATATTACTCAATAACTTTATGCTTTTTGATTTTAACTCGTCTTTCCTTCATGTGTTGCAAACACTTATGAAATTCCTTTCTGTTAGACTAATGGAAGTCTTGATCAAGTTACTGTATCCACTTGGATGGTGCAGAAGTGTGTAATACATGTGGGTTTGGTTTCTGTATGATTGTGCAGAAAATAATTTGTACCTTTATTTATTTTATCATGGCTTTCTCTGGAAGTTGCTTATATTATCTACTTACGTGATCTAGACCAGAGACTTATTTCAAATGTGTGCAATTGGTTTGCCTGAATTCATTATGGGTTTTTAATTTTTGTATTTATGTATCTTAATTTTTGATTACTTTGTGTAAGCAAATGTATTTATAATTTTGAAAGCTGTTAGATTTCTTGAATCTTTTTCTGTAGAGTAGTAAGTCTAGCTCCTTTAAATCCTTGTAGCTTAACTTTGGTGTCAGCTTTGATCTATGTGATGGCTTCACAAATGCAATATAGCCTTGATATTCCTTTAGTATATCAGAAAAAGATACTGTGGATGTTGGTTATCTGAAATAAAAACGGAAAATGCAGTAAGCATTGAGAACATTGGGCAATGACTGCTAATATTTCAGGTCAAAGTCCTCCTTTCCCTTATCGGTGATGGGTATAGTGCAGCTGAAATGTGCACATTATGTCATTTTTAACATGACAATCTTTGTAAGGCCAACTTATGTGCATGGACAGGCATTTCCCTAGTTTAGCCAGGTACTGGGGTAGGGGGCACGAGGGATCAGTCTACAGATAATTGGAGCAGGTGAAAAAAATAACTTATGTGGTTCCTATTATCTTAATGATTGAATCTGTTGTAAGTTCATGTCTTGATGTTCTCCAGTTGGATAAGGCTTTCTGACAAAGTAGAGATTTATTTTAGAGGTATGAGGGAAAACCCCACTTTCACTCAAAAGATCAACAATCTGGATATGGCAAATGTCAAGATAAGGAATTTGTTTGAAATTTTTCACATTTCTAATTTATTTTTCTGTTCACCACTTTGTTTTCAGCTTTTTTATTATTCGTTGATCAGTTCTTGCTGAAATTGGTAAATAAACCTAAAAAACATTATTTTTGGTCATTACTAATTTGTTAAATAAAACTTGTGGGGAGTATGGAGACTGCCATGTTTTAAGTTTTGCAATAAAATGATCAAAGTGGTTGATGAGGCTAGAGCAGTGAATGTTGCCCAGGTGGGTTTCAGTAAGACATGATAGGCTCATCCAGAAGATTAAGTCACATAGGATTTATGGTGATTTGGTATTTGGCATTGGCTTGCTGATTGAAGACAGGGTAATGTTTGAAGGGTCTTATTGTGGCTGGGCTCTATTACCAGTGGTGTTTTGCAGGGATCTATTTTGAGACTTCTGCCTTTTGTGGTATTGGATAAAAACAATGGGTGGGTTAGTAAGTTTGCTGATGGTATAAAGATTGGTGGCATTATGGATAAAAGTTCAAAGTAAATTTATTATCAATGTACATATATGTTGCCATAGTACAACCCTGAAATTAATTTTCTTGCTGGCATTCACAGTAAGTACAAGCAGAACAGTAGAATCAATGAAGAACCACACCCAACAGGATGAACAGCTAATGTACAAAAGAGAAAAATAATGACCATAAACCATAATACATATTGAGAACATGTGATGAAGAGTCCTTGAAAGTGAGTCCACAGGTTGTGGGAACAGTTTAGTGATGAGGAAATGAAGTTATCTCCACTGGTTCAAGATCCTAATGGTTGAGGGGTAATAACTGTTTCTGAACCTAGTGGTGTGGGTCGTGAGACTCCTGTGAGAAGAGAGCATGGGCTGAATGTTGGGGGTCCTTGATGATGGATACTGTTTTCCTGTGACAGCACTCCATCTAGATGTGCTCAATGGTGAGAAGGGCTTTACCCATGATGGACTGGACTGTGGTTCACTACATATTGTAGGCTTTTCTGTTCAGGGGCATTGGTGTTTCCATATCAGTCCGTGATGCAACTAATCAAAATACCGTAGATTCTGGACTACAGAGCGCACCTGATTTTAAGCCGCTGGCTCTAATTTTAGAAATAAAATCATTTTTTTAAATGTAAAGGCCGCACCGGATTTTAGGCCGCACCGGATTTTCGGCCGCAGGTGTCCCACGTTGTAATATGAGATATTTACACAGAAAGATATTACACGTGAGGATTTTTTTAACTTTTAATTAAATCCATATGGTAACAAAAACAAATACATATTGCAAATGCTTTTTTTCGAACCGTGCCCGTACGCGGCTACTTTTAAATATACGTTGCGTATACTTCTTTACTGAACAACATTCCAATATCTCCTAACGACTGGTAAAAAATATATATACTGCAGCCTACCAGGAAAAGTTATTGATACCTTTAACTTAAAAGCAGAGTTCGCTCAGATCCAAAGCCGCTCGCGTAATGCGCTCCCCCCCCCTCCTTTCCGTTTCATCGCAAACGGCATTTAAAAGCAGAGTTCGCTCAGATCCAAAGCCGCTCGCGTAATGCGCTCCCCCCTCCTTTCCGTTTCATCGCAAACGGCATTTAAAAGCAGATTTCGCTCGGATCCAAAGCCGCTCGCGTAATGCGCTCCCCCCTCCTTTCCGTTTCATCGCAAACGGCATTTTCCCACAAGACACCGCGAAACCGGGTGTGTCGTCATAGCATCCCGCGATGTAGTACAGAAAACAAATATAGTTTAAACTAAGTAGGGTAGGTAGCACAATGCTTCGAGTGTTTTCCATGTTGATGAGGGTGAGTACAAATGACTGATTTACAATAATTTAATTGTGAAAGTGCGCTTGATTTATCGTACAATTTCATTGGACCTCTGTGAACTACTCATCAATTTTATTGGTCTACTGTTACGAGGCAAAATGTTTACGAGGCGGCATGAAAAAAACCTTGCATTAGCCGCTTCGGATTATTGGCCGCAAAGTTCAAAGCTGTTCAAAATGTGGGAAAAAAGTAGCGGCTTAAAATCCGGAATCTACGGTACTCTCCATTGCGTGTAGAAGTTTGTCAGTGTTTTAGATGACATGCTGAATCTTTACGAACTTCTCAGTAGAGATGCTGCTGTGCTTTCTTCATAATTTCACTTGTGTACTGGGCTTATGACAGATCCTTTGAATTTACATCACCGAGGAATTTTCAGTTGCTGACCCTCTTTACCTCTGATCCCCTGATGAACACTGGTTCGTGGAACTCCAGTTTCCTCCTGCTGAAGTTAAGTCATCTCCTTGATTTTGCTGAAATTAATGTGAGGTGGTTGTCGTGGCTCCATTCAGCCAGATTTTCGGTCTTCCTTCCATAATGCTGATTCATCACCAGCTTTCATTTGGCCAATGACAGTGGTGTCATCAGCAAACTTAAATATGGCATTGAAGCTGTGAGCCTCACAGTCGTTAGTATAAAGCGAGTAGAACAGGGACTAAGCACGCAGCCTTGTGGTGCACCTGTGGTGAAGGTGATGTGGAGAAGATGTTGTTGCCAATCTAAACTGACTATGATCTGCAAGTGAGGAAATAGAGGATCCACTTGCACAAGGAGTTATTGATGCCTAGGTCTTGAAGCTTATTGATTAATTTTGAGAGGTTAATAGTATTGAATGCTGAGTTGTATTCACAAAAAGCATCCTGATGTATGCATCTTCATTGTCCAGATGTTCCATGGTTGAGTGAAGAGCCAATGAAATGACATCTGGCTATTGTGACAGTAGGGAAATCGGAGAGGATCCAAGTCACTTCACAGACAGGAGTTGATATGTTTCATCATCAACCTCTCAAAACAGTTTATTATTATGGATGTAACTGCTATTGGATAACAATCACTGAGGCAGGTTACCACTTTCTTCTTGGGTACCGGTATAACTGAAACTTGTTTGAGGCCGGTGGGTACCTCAGGCTGCCAAAATGAGAGATTAAATTATCGTTGAACATTCCAGCCAGTTGATCAGCACAGGTCTTTAGTATTCAGCTTGGAATCTCGTCTGACCGGATGCTTTCCATGGGTTCATCCTTCTGAAGAATGCTTATGAAGGGTGCCAAATGATATAGATAAGTTATAGATATGAGCAGAGAAATGGCAGATGGTCATTCAACTTGGGCAAGTGTGAGGTGTTGCAGTTTTGGAGTTCAAATGTAAAGGGACAGTGTGTAGCTAATGGCAGGACTCTTTATCGCATAGATGTACAGAGGGATCTTGAGTCTAAGTCCACTGCTCCCTGAAAGTGGCCACACAAGTTGACAGGGTAGTAAAGGAGGTATACAGCATATTTTTTAGTCAAGTTCAAGAACCAGGAAGTTGTATTGCAGCTATTTTAAACTCTGGTTAGGCTGCATCTGGAATATGGTACTGAGTGTTGATGGTGGGAGATATGATGATGTTTAAGAGACTCTTAGATTGGCCATGAATTTGCAGGAATAGAGGTGTAGTTTTGCATGTGTTGGGAGGACAAACCACTGCAAGACTTGTATGATGAACAGTAGCACTGAGGAGTGCAGTAGAACTGAGGGATCAGGGAATACAGATCCATATTTTCTTGAAAGTGATGTGTCAGGTAGATAAGGTGGTAAAGAAAGTTTTGGGCACATTGGTCTTCATAAATCAAAATCAAAGTATTGAGTACAGGTTTTGGGATGTTATGTTGAAGTTGTATAAGATGTTGGTGAGGTCTAATTTTGAAGTATTGTGTGCAGTTCTGCTCACCTAACTTCAGGAAAGATATCAATAAGACTGAAAGATGGCAGAGAAAATTTACAAGGATGTTGCCAGGATTTGAGGACTTCAGTTATAAGGAAAGGTTGAATAGGTTGTGACTTTACTTCCTGGAGTGTAATAGAATGAGGGGAGATTTGATAGTGATATACAAAATTATAGTATAGTTAGGACCAATGCAAGTAGGCTTCTCCACTGAGGTTAGTGAGACTAAACTAGAGGTCATAGGTTAAGGGTGAAAGGTGAAATGTTTAAGGGCAATGTGAAGGGGATCTTTTTCACTCAGAGGGTGGTGAGACTGTGGAATGAGCCGTGGAAGTGGCGGACGCGGGTTTGATTTCAACGTTTCAGTGAATTTTGGATAAGTACAAGGATGGACTATGATCCAAGTGCAGGCATGTGGGAGTAGGGAGAATCAAGGTTTGGTGCTGATTAGATGGGCCAAAGGGGCTGTTTATGTGCTATGCGCTCTTTGTCACAATGCATGGACAATGTGCAGACAGAATGGGTTAGATGTCATTAGTTTAATTAGTTTGGCACAACCGTGGGTCAAAGGTTCTGTTTGTGTGTTGCACTGTTCTATTTTCTATAGAACTTGTACATTAGCTCATGATCTTATCATGTATATTGCACAGAAGAAAATTTGCTTATTTATGAACCTGTCAAATTCACCTGAAATTTTACGAATACTTTAGGCAACAGTATATTTTTACATTTATACCCCATCTTTTTGATGAAAAGGTTGTAAATGGTTCTTTAGTACAGGTGGATTGAAAGTTCTTGTTCTAAACATGCAAGTTATTGGGATCTTACTCTATATAGGATTCTTTTTAACCATTTTGCATTTATTAATATTGTGTGAATAATGAAATAAATCACAAAAATGCAAGTCTGAGTTTAACTAATCACAGTTGTTAGCTCGTGTGCCCAAGTAGTAGTAAAGGTTTTATATCTGAAGCATCTTGCCTTATCTGAGCTATGTAGAATGACTGTACAGTACACTAATTCGTGATATTGTAGCGGTGTGCCCTACATGCAGCGCTGAAATAACGACACGGAGTCGATTAAACTTCAGCCAAAGAATAAGTTTATTTCAACTCCACAGTCTTGCTTTAAAGCCTGTCTCTCCCACCAGATACCTTGAGAGGCCCTACTGAAACCCCCTCAGGCTTTCTTCCTTTGTCCATGCACTCTGGCTAATTGTCAGCCGGTTCGAATGTGCTAGTAATTGGGTCGCCACATAACCCCCCCCCCCAAAAACCGGCGATACACCCCCCAATGTCCACAGTCTGGGCCGGACCCTGTTTGGGAGGTTGGCCTCTGCGCCGCGGTGCCGGAAACTCGACCGGTTGCGCCAAGTCCACATGGGCCGGTTTGAGTCGGTCTACCGTGAAAACCGCCTCTCTCCCCCCAACGTCCAGCACGAACGTGGACCCGTTGTTCCTGAGCACCGTAAGTGGCCCCTCCCGCCCCGTCATACAAACACAAACTTACAGTTCTGCAGGTCTTTGGGTACGCAGGTCGGGTGCTGCCCATGCGGCGAAGTGGGTACGGGGGCCAGGGCACTGAGCCTCTCGCGTAGTCTGCCCAGGACTGCTGCGGGTTCGTCCTCTTGCCCCCTTGGGGCTGGTATGAACTCCCCGGGAACGACCAGGGGTGCGCCGTACACCAACTCGGCCGACGAAGCGTGCAGATCGTCCTTGGGTGCCGTGCGGATGCTGAGTAGGACCCAGGGAAGCTCGTCCACCCAGTTAGCTCCGCGCAGGCGGGCCATGAGAGCCGACTTCAGGTGACGGTGGAAACGCTCCACCAGTCCGTTCGACTGTGGGTGGTAGGCAGTGGTGTGGTGCAGCTGAGTCCCCAACAGGCTGGCCATCGCTGACCACAGGCTGGAGGTGAACTAGGCGCCTCTGTCGGAGGTAATGTGGGCCGGTACACCAAAGCGGGACACCCAGGTGGCGATCAGTGCCCGGGCGCAAGATTCAGAGGTGGTGTCGGTGAGTGGGACCGCCTCTGGCCATCTTGTGAACCGGTCCACGATAGTCAGGAGGTGCCGTGCCCCGCGCGACACTGGCAGGGGGCCCATGATATCCACATGAATGTGGTCGAAACGCCGGTGGGTGGGGTGGAACTGCTGCGGCGGGGCTTTGGTGTGTCGCTGCACCTTGGCCGTCTGGCAGTGCATGCACGTTCTGGCTCAGTCACGGACCTGCTTGCGGAGTCCGTGCCAAACGAACCTGCTGGAGACCATCCGGACGGTAGTGCGGATGGAGGGGTGCGCCAAGTTATGAATGGAGTCGAAAACACGTCGTCGCCAAGGTGCCGGGACGACGGGACGGGGCTGGCCGGTGGTGACGTCACAGAGTAGGGTCCTCTCACCTGGGCCTACGGGGAGGTCCTGGAGCTGCAAACCAGAGACTGCGGACCTGTAACACGGGATCTCCTCATCTGCCAACTGTGCCTCAGCCAGTGCCTCAAAATCTACCCCTTGGGAAAGGGCGTGAATGTTAGGGCGAGAGAGTGCATCCGCCACGACATTGTCCTTACCTGAGACGTGCCGGACGTCCGTCGTGTATTCAGAGATGTAGGACAGATGGCGCTGCTGGCGGGACGACCAGGGATCGGACACCTTTGTGAATGTAAAGGTAAGCGGTTTGTGGTCCGTGAACGCGGTGAAGGGCCTACCTTCTAAGAAGTACCTGAAATGCCGGATTGCCAGGTATAGCGCCAACAGTTCCCGGTCAAAAGCACTGTATTTGAGCTCGGGTGGCCACAGGTGTTTGCTGAAAAACGCCAGGGGTTGCCAGCGGCCCGCGATGAGCTGCTCCAGTACCCCACCGACTGCCGTATTAGATGCGCCCACTGTGAGGGCGGTAGGGACGTCCATTCTGGGGTGCACTAGCATCGTGGCGTTCGCCAAGGCATCCTTCGTTTGAATGAAAGCGGCGGCGGACACCTCGTCCCAGGTAATGTCCTTGCCCGGACCGGACAGCAAAGCGAACAGGGGGCGCATGATCCGGGCAGCTGAAAGGAGGAAGCGGTGGTAGAAATTGACCATACCTACGAATTCCTGGAGGCCTTTGATCGTGGTGGGTCGGGGGAAATGGCGGACCGCATCTACCTTAGTGGGCAGAGGGGTTGCCCCGTCTGTGGTAATCCTGTGGCCCAGGAAGTCAATGGTGTCGAGTCCGAACTGGCATTTGGCCAGGTTGATCGTTAGACCGTAGTCACTCAGCCGGGCATAGAGTTGTCGGAGTTGGGACAGATGTTCCTGACGACTGCTGCTGGCTATGAGGATGTCGTCCAAATAGATGAATGCGAAGTCCAGGTCGCGTCCCACCGCGTCCATCAACCGCTGGAACGTCTGTGCGGCATTCTTCAGGCCGAACGGCATGCGGAGGAACTCAAAAAGACAGAACGGGGTGATGAGAGCCGTTTTGGGGATGTCGTCCGGATGCATCGGGATTTGATGGTATCCGCGGATGAGGTCTACCTTGGAGAAGATCCGTGCGCCGTGCAGGTTTGCTGCAAAGTCCTGAATGTGCGGCACAGGGTAGCGGTCCGGTGTTGTAGCCTCGTTCAGCCTGCGGTAGTCGCCGCACGGTCTCCAGCCCCCTGTCGCTTTGGGCACCATGTGCAGGGGGGAGGCCCATGGGCTGTCGGACCGCCGGATGATCCCCAATTCCTCCATCCTCTTGAACTCCTCTTTCGCCAGTTGGAGCTTGTCCGGGGGAAGCCGCCGAGTGCGGGCATGGAGGGGTGGTCTCTGGGTCAGGATGTGGTGCTGTACGCCGTGTCGGAACTGCGGTGCCAGAACCGATGGGAAATCCGCCAGGACCCTGGTGAAGTCGTTGTCGGACAGCGTGATGGAGCCAAGGTGAGGGGCTGGCAACTGGGCTGCACCCAGGGAGAACGTCTGAAAGGTCTCGGCGTGAACCAGTCTTTCCCTGGGCAGGTTGACCAGTAGGCTGTGAGCCCACAAGAAATCCGCACCCAGAAGCGGTTGGGCTACGTCGGCCAGTGTGAAGTCCCACGTGAACTGGCTGGAGCCGAACCGTAGCTGCACCGGACGGGTGCCATAAGTCCTTATTGTGCTGCAGTTCGCAGCCCGCAGGGGGGGACCCGACGCCCTGCTGCGGGTGTCGTAACTCGTTGGAGGTAAGACGCTGATCTCGGCACCGGTGTCGACCAAAAACCGGCGTCCCGACTGCTTGTCCCAGACATACAGGAGGCTATCCCAATGGCCAGCCGTCGTAGCCATCAGCGACGGCTGGCCCTGGCGTTTCCTGGGAACTGGCAGGGCGGGCGACAACGGCGGGCTTCTGCGTCCCACCGCTGGTGGTAGAAACACCATTGCTCGTTGGGCTCTACACCCCGGCCTCTGGGTTTAGCGGGCTCTGTGGCCGGGCCTGGACTGGTTTGCTGCTGGGAGCGTGGCCGGGTGATCTGTGCGATGGACGCCCCACTCACCTTCTTGGCGTTCCACAGCACGTCCGCCCGGGTTGCCACCTTCCGGTGGTCGCTGAAATCCGCGTTGGACAGCAGCAGGTGTATGTCCTCGGGCAGCTGCTCCAGGAATGCCTGCTCAAACATGAGGCAGGGTGTGTGTCCGTCGGCCAGAGACAACATCTCATTCATTAAAGCTGATGGGGGCCTGTCTCCCAAGCCATCCAGGTGCAGTAAACGGGCAGATTGCTCACGGCGGGAGAGCCCGAAAGTCCCTATGAGCAGGGCTTTGAATGCCGTGTACTTGCCGTCCGCCGGGGGAGACTGTATGAACTCCGCGACCTGGGCCGCTGTGTCCTGGTCGAGGGAGCTCACCACGTAGTAGTAACGGGTGTCCTCTGAGGTTATTTGCCGAACATAGAATTGGGCTTCTGCTTGCTGAAACCATAGGTGAGGTTGTAGCGTCCAGAAGCTTGGCAGCTTCAAGGAAACCGCATTAACAAATGCAGCGTCTGTCATCTCCGGTCCAAAAACGTTTGGACCGTCGAGGTCACCAATTGTAGCGGTGTGCTACATGCAGCGCTGAAATAACGACACGGAGTCGATAAACTGCAGCCAAAGAATAAGTTTATTTCAACTCCACAGTCTTGCTTTAAAGCCTGTCTCTCCCACCAGATACCTTGAGAGGCCCTACTGAAACCCCCTCAGGCTTTCTTCCTTTGTCCCTGCACTCTGGCTAATTGTCAGCCGGTTCGAGTGTGCTAGTAATTGGGTCGCCACAATATGAGTTTTTCACAAAAGGACATGTTGGCAATATCTCATGACTTTTCCACAAACTATTATAAATGTCGTTTGAACTATATAGATAGTGGACTCCATATTAGACCTTCCATGATGATAGGCATTGGATTATTTATCATAACTTGATGGTTCAGTTATCATTTTTGCTATACTTTAGGAGAAAATTGATCACTTTTGTACAGGTAGGTCTTTTTAACTCTTATTTGTATTTTGAAGATATCATCTACATCATTATTTTTCTTTAACTCCATTCAATTCAGCATAATCTAACCTAATAATGCAGTATTGAGTTAAATAAATGCCAGCTGGATCAAATTCTGGCTGATCTCTGGACCTTGGGCATATAAGAGGAAGATCAGCTGGCATACATACTTCTGATCACAATCTAATAACTTCTGCACGAGGGTGGAACCATAATTATTACATGGGTACATCCCTGCATAAATTTTTAACCTGCTGTTGACATTCATTACTTAGCTTGTCTTGGCTTGGACATTGAGCTACATTTCAACAAAAAAAACTAGCACATTTGATAGTGAAAATAGTTAATAAATGCAAAAGAAGAATATATTTATGTGCTCTTTATGTTATTATAACTCCTATGATTATGAGTTTACTCAGAATGTGTCCTTTTATGTCTTATTGGAATGCTATAACTCCTACATAGTCACCTTTTAATAATACTACCTTTTATGTTTTTGTATGTAATGAAAACTTCGATTAAAAACCTTAATCATGCTGTTTTAATTTTCTGTGGTATCTCAAAGGGCAATTGTTTATGGACATGCCCATTTAAGGCAGAGAAAGGTGAGGGGGCACCACAAATTTCAAACAAAGCTGTAATTCTTTAGGATGTCAAAAATAAATCTTGTACTTGAATTAAAAATCTAATTAAGATTCTGCATACTTGTGGAACTATGTGTAATTGTGTTAAAATTGTTATAAATACTCTAACTTTCTGGCAACTTCACCACAATGTTTTGACATTCCATTGGTGGAGTGACAACTAGTGTAGTAGGACATTCGGTTGAGCCTGTCCCACCATTCATCTAGATGATACTGTATCTAGTCTATCCATTTTTCTGCACTGTTGTTCTATCGCCATTTCCTGAACCTCCATATATCTGTCAATTTATGATCTGACTGAATTCAATGACATGGTCTCAGCAATCATTCTTGCTTAAGTTTACGAAAAATTCAGCATCTTTTGAGTAAAGAAATTTATCTTCAGTTTAGTCACATGGCTTGTTGACCAACTTCATTTATGATGTGACAAAAAGCTTTCTGAAGAGCTAAGTCAACCACATCCACTTATTTCTCCCTATTAGTCTTCAAAGAACACCAGTAAATTAGTCAAATCAGGTTTCCCCTTTTTGTTTACTCAAACCTTCAATACTACTGGATGTGTTCTGTAGAATAAATCTTTGTAGATTTGGGTGTTTCTTACTATGAATTCCACGCTTTATTTTTTCCCTTGCTCTCTCTGATCTGTCATATTTCTGACTTTCTCTTGTTTTCCATGATGAGGGGCACATTTATTATTAGCCTCAAGTATCTCAAAACCTCATCCTCAATAATCGACTCCAACACTTACCCAACCACTGAGGTTAGGCCAACTGGCCTATAATTTCCTTCCTTTTGCCTTCCTCCCTTAAAGAGTGGAATGGCACTTGCAATTTTTTAGTTCTCCGGCACTATGTCAGAATCAAGTGATCCTTGCGAGATCATGACCAATACATTTGTTCTCTTCAGCAACCTCTTTCAGGACTCTGGGATGTAGACCATCTGGTTAGGTGACTTATCCACCTTAAGACCTTTCAGTTTGCCTAACACTTTTTCCTTAGTGATAGCAATGACACACATTCCTGCTCCCTGACCCTCATGGACCTCTGGCATACAGCTAGTGTCTTCCACAGTAAAGACTGAAGAAAAGTACTTATTAAGTTCATCTGCCATTTCTTTGTCCCCTATTACTGGCCCATCTGCATCATTTTCCAGAAGTCCAATATCAATTCTCACCTCCCTTTTATACTTTATATAACTGAAAAAAAAACCTTTAGTATCTTGCTTTATATTATCACCTAGTTTGCCCTCGTATTTTATCATTTCCCTTCTTATAGCTTTATTAGTTGCTTTTGTTGGATTTTAAAAGCTTCCCAATCATCCAACTTCCCACCCACTTTTGCTACCTTATATGCCCTTTCCTTGGCTTTTAAGCAGTTCTTAACTTCCTTTGTCAGCCATGGTTGCCTAGCCCTGCCATTTGAGAACAGCTGCTTCTGAGGGACATATCTATCCTGCCCCTTGTGAGCTATTCCCAGACACTTCAGCTACCTCTGTTCTGCTGTCGTACCTTCTCCAATCCACCTGGGCAGGCTCTTCTTTCGTGCTCTTGTAATTCCCTTTATTCCACTGTGACACCGATACATGTGCCTTCTGCTTCTCCCTCTCAAATCACAGTATGAATTCAATAATATGATAAATTTAATTTGAAACCCAAACACTGTATTTAGAGTTATTTTGCTATATTGCCTGGTGCTGTACTCCAATACTTGGAAACATTTTGTAATCTTCCCCGTGGTGTTTTCATTTCAAGCTGACCAAATCTTTGTCAATAGAAGTAAAATGCTAATATAGTTGTGTTTGTAAATATGCTACAGAAAGTTTGGTTAAGAAATGTGAATTCTTTAAAATTGTTAATTGAACATCAAGTTTGTTCTTTTTAAAGTCAATCTTACATTGTTTCTTTTGTCCCTGTGGGGGAGAAAGATCAAAAAATTAAACTTGAAAATGCAGCGTACAAATATATTTTGTTGCCAGTGGGTGATTTGAGGAAATGGGCTTTGCCTGAAAAGAAGATTTGAATTAGTATATGTATTGTCATTGTGATTTTGTACATATTATGTGAATTTACATAATAGGTAAACTGCTATCCTAAATAAAATGTGTATGATTTTTAAAATTTAAAATAAATGTCTTGGAGCTCATCACTTCATTCGGTATTGTTAAGGAGTTGTTGAGTCAAATAATGCAGAAATGCATAATCCACAGGAATTCTGTTGAAGTGAGTGGAAACTACTACACTTAAGCTGGCTGATTTAGCAGAATATGCAACTTGGATCAATGTTAGTCTGAAAGAATTTTCATAGATACTGTTTATAACATTTAAAGTTGGAAGGCTACTTTCACATTCTGGCAGAAGTTTATTGGTGAAAAAAATATTAACACTGCCTTCCCAGATTTCCAGTATTTCTGTTTTGGGGTCTAGATTTTTCTTTCTACAACTAAACTATACTTTATAAATGGGCACAGTGTACTTGTATAATATTTTTGTCTGTTCATTTTTCACGATGTGGGACTAGTAAGGTCAGGGTTTGTTCTCTATCCCTGAGCAAATGGAATGGCTTGGTGGACTATTGTAGAGTTGCTTTGGGTCTAGAGTCATACATAGGCCAGACTAGGGTAAAGGATAGCAATTTTCCTCCTGCAAAGGATGTTAGTAACCAAGTGGATTTTTAAAATTGAGTAGGTATGTGGTCATCATGATTTAGATTTTTTCATAAAGCCCAATTTACAGTCGTATTGAATACCAATTTACCTAAAGTTGGAGAATTCAATTTTGGGTTATTAGTGATGCGGTTAGATTGCACTATCACCACCACGGTCACTAACAGACCCATTAGCTTACTTTCAAGAAAGCACTCGGTGTCAGTAGCTTAATCTATGTCCTGACATAATGATTTTGTAAATGAGTCTTAATGTCCATTCTTATCCTCTAGGTCTAGGAAAATGCATGAGTGGCAGCATGGTTGTGCTTAATTGTCACTACTAGAAATTACCAGTGCTGATGGTAAATTTTTGATCAGAAAATTCTCAAAGATAACTGATATAAAACTGAAGATTAATTGTGCTTTTGTACTTGGCAGTGTGAGTAGATTTGTAATGGCCTGAATTTAGAAAATATAGAAAGATTCTGAAATTCTCTCAATTCATGAATTGCTATTTTTCTGATAATAGAGTTGACCAATATATTGCCTTGTGTCTGCTCGCTCTGAAGTGTTGCTTATAATGTACCTTATTTTGATTGTACCCAAAGAAATAAGATTTATCAACTGCACTTCAAGTAGTATGGAGTATTGGTGGATATCAATTTGCATTTCTAATCTTGTTGCCAGTGCTGGTGTGGTGTTTTTTAAAAAAGTTTTTCCTATTCCTTGAAGGTGTGACTCATTTTTAAAAAAACACTTCATGCTAGTTAGCATACGAGAGTTTACCACATTGACAGTTCTATTAGACTGGCATGTGTGCATTGTTGTGTTTTTCAACTCCTGCAGTTCTTTTTAGTGGAGTTGTTATCTATGATAGTAATAATTATGCGCTATCACCCACTGTGGGTTTACATGTGTATCTTCCTGTAGAACTTCCAGGGAGAAGAATCCTTGAGAGTGATAATGCATCATGCCAAGTTGCAGTGGACCTGGCATTCATGAAACGATACTTTTAATCTGGTTATTTCAATTTTTGACATCTAGTGATATTCCTTTTGGTTATAAAGTTGAGGGTGTAGTGTTATGCAAAGTTACATGCATCCCACCTATTGCCTTCTGAACTTTTTTTTTAAAAAAAGACACGTGTGTTCCTGTCACAGCATTGCTTGACAGCCTTACTGAACTGGAAGAATTCCCTAGCTGTACTAAGAACTTGCTGGATGCCCATTGATTACATATCAAATGGCATAATAGGAGATTTGTAAACAGTGGAAGTGCTGACTTGTAGATAGGCTTCCTGACATCTCTTGCCAATTTTGCTGGAACACACCCATGTTAAAGCTGCTTATCACTGTTTTTAACTCCAAACTTGCCATTTAATTGGGGTTAATTATTGAAAATAATAGGTCTGATTGAATTGTTTTCAACTAATTGTTCCTTTGTAACTTGATGCTTTTTAAACATACTCTCCATAGTAATGGTTAATATAGTCATATTCCAAAAGAAGATTACATTTTTTCTGCTTGGTAGCTCAGCTTTTTCTCCTCCAGATGAAATTATAATTACGCAGTTGTGTTTTGTTTTGCTCCAGTAAATGACAGTTTGTAGAAGATCTAATTTTCTGAAAGAGCTTAACTGTGTTTCATAGTAGTTCAGTAGATAAGTGTTGATAGCTGTAAGAAAAACCTTCCTTTGTGGCTTGGAGCATACCTAGTGGAGTCATTATGGCTCAGGAAGGAGGTATGGGAGTCTCAGGACCCACACCAACAGGCTCAGGAACAGTGCTCTTGAATCAGAGGAGATAACTTTACTCAACCTCAGTCACGCCAACACTGAACTGTTCCCACAACTTGTGAACTCAATTTTCAAAGACTCTTCATCTCATTCTCTATTTATTGCTTATTTATTTGATATTAATATTTTGTTTGTCTTTTTGTATTTGCACATTGGTTGGTTGGTTGTCTGTTTTGTCATGTGTAGTTTTTCATTGATTCTGTTGTGTTTCTTTGTATTTACTATGAATACCTGTAAGAAAAGTGGTGACATGTATGTACTTTGATTATCAATTTACTTTGAATGTTTTGAACTTTGTATTGTTCCTTGGTTATTCCTGAGTAAAGTAATTGCAGGTAGGTTGATGGGTAACTGACAATTGGCTTTACTATGCTCGGGTTGAAGAGAAGAAAATATTTCAGGTTATAGGTTCCTGTTTCAGATTGTCATCTGTTTTAACAGATTTTTTTTAGCAGTGTTTCTTTTTAAAATATAAATTATTATGCAGATTAATGGTTAAAATATTCATGATTTCAAACAAAGATTAAGTCTCTCATATATATCTAAAATGTAGTTGGCTTGGCAAATTTGAGTCCAGTACAATTGTCATGCAAGTAAAGACCAGCTTCTATTGCTGACAGATCTAACTGTGTATCTGTAACATTGGATCAGAACCTAATTGGGCTTATTTAATATCTTCCAATTCTCCATGCCTTTGGATTTCACAATATCTGCTTCAAAGTGAATGTTTGTGGATGTTACCTGACAGTAACTTACACTTGTAAAACAGTTCTCAATATTTACATCCCTGAGTTGATAAAGGTTAATGTAACTTCATTTATTTATAAATCAGTTGTGTTTGAAGCCATAGTATACAAACAAATTACTTAATTTTCAATTAATGTAATTGTTACTGCTATATCCATAAGGACTAATGGCAGTCAGGAAGGCAACTGATTAACATCTCAAGTTATTAGGGATGGGCAATAGCTAATGTCTGTGAAGCCCAGTGCCTTTAAAATAAGTAATAAAAAATAGTCTGACCTTGAATCTTTTTTCATATTTGTTGTTGGAATGAGGGTTATCTGCAGGCAAATCTTTAGTTGGCATGAAAGTGGTAAGCACCTCTAATCTTTGTGATGCTCATATGATATAGGCTGAGAATGCAAAGATATTGACTCAGTGTTATGATGCTGAGTCACTGATAGTTGATCCATCTAATTCTTTTCTTTATTTTTGAAATTTCAATGATTAGCATATCCGTTGAAGTATTTTTGAACACTAACAGTGCCCACTGTGGATCTGGAGAAAAGTATAGGGCAAACTCTTAATTACTCACATGATCAAATGAGCCAGTTATGTTTTTATGTGGCAACTCTTCAGCACCATACTTGCCATAGATTTATGGTATTTCTATTTAGATGCCTATTTTAGGAATTGATATCATGTATACAGGTCTTGTTTTACAGTTGTATTTAACAAAGTTATAAAATCTTGACAAAAAAAATCCTTGCAGCATTGCTTAGGTTAAGTGAAAAAATGGCTCAGGATGCTGATTCACAAGCTGAGTTATCACTGAAAAGTTTCTGTGAGTCTGAAGTCAAGGCTGAAAAGTCAGTTTTCTTCTTTTGTGGTTATTATTTCTATTTCCCTATATTAAAAAAAATACTGAGTTGCAGACAAATTTAGGGTCAGACGTAAGTTTGTCTACTGGTTTACTGGATTTTTCCATGCAACTCAGAATAGAAATAATTTTCATTCACATGCATTTCCTAGCTGTGGATGTTTGATAGTAATCTGAAGATGCTTTTTTTTGCTCATCTTAGAGCAAATGGAAAATTTGTTCTGCTTATGGCAACAATTTTACTAAGATGGCCTAAATTGGCACAATTCAGGAAATGAACCAGGATTCTTTATGATCAATAGGCTAAAGTGTTGGTTTCATATTGGTATTTGCAGTTTCAGTCAATTTATATTTTTTTTTACAGAAGTGCACAGTAATGGCCAAATGCAGATATAACAGCATTCTGAATATGGAATTGATGACTTTGTGGCAAAGTTTGTGGATGATATGAAGATAGTTGGAGGGGTAGGTAGTTCTGAGGAATCAATGCAATTGCAGCACAATTTAGACAAATTGGAAGAATGGGCAAAAAGTGACAGATGATTATGCTGAGTCTTTATACGACACTAGTCAGGTTGCACTTTGAGTATTGTCAATAGTTTTGGGCTCCATATCTCAGAAAAGATGTGTTGTCATTGGAGAGAGTTGAATGTGGGGGGCGGGTGGAGTTGAATCTACCAAATGTTATAAGAACTAGATGGGTTTGATGTGGAGAGGATGTTTCCATGGTGGGGGTATCCCGAACTAGAGGGCACAGAATCAAAATTGAGAGGTGACCTTTTAGAACAGAAATAAAGAGGAATTTTTTTTTTTTAGCCAGAGAATAGTGAATTTGGAATCTTCTGCCACAGATTGTTGTGGAAGCTAAGTTTGTGGGTATATTTAAGGCAGAAGTTGATCGTTTCCCGATCGATCAGGGTGTCAAAGGATATGGTGAGCAGGCATGTGAATGGAGTTGAGTGGGATCTAGGATCAGCCATGATGGAATGGCAGAGCAGACTCAATAGTCTGAATGGCTTATTTCTGCTTCTATGTCTTATGGTCTAATATGATGTATTTGCTTCCATTAGATAGATAGATAGATAGATAGATAGATAGATACTTTATTCATCCCCATGGGGAAATTCAACATTTTTTCCAATGTCCCATACACTTGTTGTAGCAAAAACTCATTACATACAATACTTAACTCAGTAATAATATGATATGCATCTAAATCACTAATTCAAAAGCATTAATAATAGCTTTAAAAAAAAAGTTCTTAAGTCCTGGCAGTTGAATTGTAAAGCCTAATGGCATTGGGGAGTATTGACCTCTTCATCCTGTCTGAGGAGCATTGCATCGACAGTAACCTGTCGCTGAAACTGCTTCTCTGTCTCTGGATGGTGCTATGTAGAGGATGTTCAGGGTTTTCCATAATTGACCGTAGCCTACTCAGCGCCCTTCGCTCAGCTACCGATGTTAAACTCTCCAGTACTTTGCCCACGACAGAGCCCGCCTTCCTTATCAGCTTATTAAGACGTGAGGCGTCCTTCTTCTTAATGCTTCCTCCCCAACACGCCACCACAAAGAAGAGGGCGCTCTCAACAACTGACCTATAGAACATCATCAGCATCTCACTGCAGACATTGAATGACGCCAACCTTCTAAGGAAGTACAGTCGACTCTGTGCCTTCCTGCACAAGGCATCTGTGTTGGCAGTCCAGTCTAGCTTCTCGTCCAACTGTACTCCCAGATACTTGTAGGTCTTAACCTGCTCCACACATTCTCCATTAATGATCACTGGCTCCATATGAGGCCTAGATCTCCTAAAGTCCACCACCATCTCCTTGGTCTTGGTGACATTGAGACGCAGGTAGTTTGAGTTGCACCATATCACAAAGTCCTGTATCAGTTTCCTATACTCCTCCTCCTGTCCATTCCTGACACACCCCACTATGGCCGTGTCATCAGCGAACTTCTGCACATGGCAGGACTCTGAGTTATATTGGAAGTCTGATGTGTACAGGGTGAACAGGACCGGAGAGAGTACGGTTCCCTGTGGCGCTCCTGTGCTGCTGACCACTGTGTCAGACCTACAGTCTCCCAACCGCACATACTGAGGTCTATCTGTCAAGTAGTCCACTATCCAATCCACCATGTGAGAGTCTACTCCCATCTCCGTTAGTTTGTGCTTTAAGATCTTGGGCTGGATGGTGTTAAAGGCACTAGAGAAGTCAAGGAATGTAATCCTCACAGCACAACTGACCCCATCTAGGTGAGAGAGTGATTTGTGCAGCAAATACGTGATAGCATCCTCCACTCCCACCTTCTCCTTATACGCAAACTGAAGCGGATCCCGGGCGTGCCTGGTTTGTGGCCTCAGATTCTGTATTATCAGCCGCTCCATGGTCTTCATCACGTGCGACGTCAAGGCAACAGGTCTGAAGTCATTCAACTCCTTTGGTTGTGGTTTCTTCGGTACCGGGACAATACAAGATGTTTTCCACTGTCTGGGTACTCTTCTCTGATCTAGACTCATGTTGAAGATGCGCTGTAGTGGTTCTCCCAGTTCAGTTGCACAGGCCCTCAGTAATCGTGGGGAAACTCCATCCGGTCCAGCCGCCTTGCTGGTACAGATCTTCCTCAGTTGACCTTCCACCTGTGCAGCCGTAAACCTGGGCGTGGGCCAGGTCTCCTGTGAGTGGATATTTTCCTGTGAGGGAAGTAAGCCTGGTGTGGAGTTCTGCAGTGAGGGTGAGATTGTGCTGTCGAACCTATTGAAGAAGTTATTCAGCTGGTTCGCTTTCTCCACATCTCCACTTATGTTTGCCCCCCGCTTTGCACCACATCCGGTGATGATCTTCATCCCATCCCACACCTCCTTCATGCTTTTTTCCTGCAGCTTTTGTTCTAACTTCCTCCTATACTGCTCCTTTGCCCCCCTTATCTGTACTCTGAGTTCCTTCTGAACTCTTTTAAGCTCCAACCGATCACCATCTTTAAAGGCCCTCTTCTTCTGGTTTAGACTCTATATAACTATTGTTATTTTAAGTTAGAAGATTATTACATCTTAGCCTTATATTGGAGATTATTTGTAAATCTCATTGAAGATTATTTCTATCAGTATTAGTAATGACACTTTAAAGCTACTCTTTGGCTGAATTTCCTCCTCTTCTCAGTATGAAATTTACGTAAATTAGTTGAGGCTTTTCTCCCAAATCATATGGTCATTAGGTCATCAAATTCATAAACTTTGAGGAACTTTCACAGAAAGCATACTTCAACCAAGAGAATATTCCGACACATAAGACTTAAGTTGCTGAGGGAGGGAGTGTCGATGAGAGCACGGAAGAATTACTTATTTATGTCTGGCATGTTAAATAGTTGGAATATATTGTAGGATCTGCTAATTTAAATATTGACTGTATTTATGTAGCACCCTTGTCACAAAAGGCATTCAAGAATAATTCAAAAGTGATGGGATGTACTATGAGAATTAGAAAGGAAGACTGGAGGATGGTCAAGTACTGATCTAGAGGCTTTTAAATGAGAAGAAGTGGCAACAGGATGGGCTAAAGAAAGCTGGAGATTGGCTTTCTCTCCTAAATTATTTTGGTTATTGATTAGGACTGTAATAAGAGCCAATAGATTAATATTAACAGAGTCAAAACTAATTACATGTAAATATTCAAACAAATAATGTGTACAGGAGCCTTTCTTTGCTCTTTTAGAAAATAGCATGTAATGAAATTGCGTGCAAATTTCTTATAAATAGGTGCAGAATTCATGCTTTGTTTTCTGTAGTGAATTGTCATTGCATTTGTCCAACCTTGCTCTCTTTATTCATATTATCATTTGTAAATCATGTCCAAATGTACATATTACTCAGATTTTAAACACAAGATTTGCAAATGCTGGAAATCTTGCACAACACACACAAATTCTGGAGGAACTCAGTATGTCAAGCAGCCAAGACCCTTCATCAGAACTATAAAGGAAAATGGCAGAATCCAGAATAAGAAGGAATGGGGGGGGGGGAGGAGTGCAAGCATTATTCATATTTTCAATGCACAATGTAAATATAGAATGCAGAAAAAATTGTGCAAATATGACAGACATTTTGTTGTTATAACACAAGTTTAACCAAAGAAGTTACAACAACATCTTGAATATTGCTTGGTGATTCGTGAATCACTTGATGTAGAAGTGAAATGTTAGTTATATATGAATGTTCAGAGGATCGAAAATTTCCTGGAAAATGTTCAGCTGTAATTTTTCAACATTTTTATTTACATGCTTGATAAAGTTAAAGAAAATGATTGGGTATAAATAAAATTTATACATATAGTTGCTAAAAGTGGAGATTTTATGAGTATTACCTATAATCTGGAAACATTTTTATAATATGAAAACATTGTCTAACATGTATTAATTTGGTGGAAGGGAATTCTCTTGAGAATGAAAGTGCGTACACTCTGATGTGTGTAGGTCATTGTTATAGTCTAATTCCTGAAGAATTAATTTATGCTGTCTGGGTTGCAAATCTATTTTCTGTGACTTAATACATGAAACTTTGCAAGCCATTTTGACCTGAAATGGCTGTCATGCAGTTTTAAAGCTTTATCCTCTACAATACAATATCATGGTTTCACTGATAATTTCTTACATGGTTGAGCTAAACCATGTTTGAGCAATTTTTTGGTACATGAAAAATGCTTGTTAAATAGAGACTGAGAAATTATAAGATATCTAGGCAGAAATTATTTGTTGAATCTTAACCATATTTTGACTTTTTATTTTATTGCGGAAGATTTTTAAGTCAAAGTTGAATTTATTGTTATATGCACAGGTGCAAATAAAACAGATTGGCCACATTAACAAGAAAAACATTGCATGTGATTCTGTTTTTGCGTTCTTACTGCTTTGATAGTCACTTTGAAAGCAATTGCAGTTCAACTCAAAGTTGGCATCCATTCCACCTGTTTGGCTCAAAGTGAGTTGAAAACCCAATTACATAGGAGTAGGATGGCTAGTTTGGTAAATCTTTGGTTCTACTGCTAATGCTGCAGGCAACCACCTGAAAAGGTGGAGGACTGGCACTGTTAAATGAATACCAAAATTTAAGTGGTTTGGATGGAAATGAGAGAGGCAAGAAGTTTCTTCTGGTTGAGGTGTATAGGCACTGTACTAGTATCTTACATGTTAGGACACTATGTAAAAGAAGAAATAACAAGTTTATTATGGTGATAATAGGGGATTTTAATCTACATGTAAACTGGAATTACTTGAGGGTGGTGAATCTGTGGAATTTATTGCCACAGATGGCTGTGGAGGTCAAGTAATTCAGAATCTTTAAATCAGGGATGGATAGGTTCTTGATTAATAAGGGAAGGCAGGAGAATTGGGTTGAGAGGGATAATAAATCAGTCATGGTGGAATGGCAGATCAGAATCAATGGGCTGAATAGCCTAATTTGCTCCTGTGTCTTATGGTTTTATGGAATTATCAAATGGGGAGGGGAGAGAGAGAATTGGAGGAGATCATAGTTTACTGGGAATGTTTTCTTGAAACAACACATTTTGGAGCAAGCAAGATAAAAATGATCTCATCATGTGACTTAAATAGCAATAATTGTAATGCTGTGTAATTGAATATACCTAAATAATGGCATTTATGTAAAATGAAAGCAGAGCTTAAGGATCAGTCAATATAGATGCAGTGGAAGACATTTAAGGGAATATTTCAGGACAAAATAGATACATTCCAAGAAGTAAAAGAAATTCAAATAAGAGAATTGGACCATTCATGGTTAACCAGAAAGTTAATGATTATATCACGCTTAAAGAAAAGGTGCATGATAACTGCACAATGTTCAATTCCATTAGAACTCCTCACCCAATAAAGTAGTACATGCTTACCTACATACAGCAAAACCTAGACCATCACCATTTGGATATCATAGCTGCATTGAGTGTATAATCTTCAGAATTTATGGCAGTTATTGCCCCAAGCTGCTGCAATATCACATCTCAAAAATGTATCTTCCAGCACCAATAAGTTTGAGGAAAATACCACCATCTCCGTTTTCCCATCCAAGTTACATACCATCCAGCTTTGAAACATCACTGATGCTTCATCATTGCAGGGTCTAAATTCGGTAACTTATTACTCAAAGGTACTGTGGGAGTACCTTAAACAGATCATACAGTGCAGGAACAGGCCCAGCCCACCATTTCTGGACCAACCAATATACTAATCCTATCTGATTGCACATTGTCTTTATCCCTCTATTTCCATGTCTGTGTCTAATTGCCTTTTAAACATGAACGTCACATCTTTTCCTTCCACTTCCCCTGTCAGAATGTTCCAGACAGCTATCACACACTGCATAGGTTCAAAGTAAATGTATTATCAAAGTAATGTATATCACCATATACAACCATGAGATTCAGTTTCTTGTGGCACACAGAATAAAATTCGAGAAACACAATCGAATCAATGAAATACCACACCCAACAGGATGGACAACCAATGTGGAAATGACAAACTGCAAATACAAATGAGATGGATAAATAAATAAATAAATAAGCGGTAAATATTGAGAACGTGAGATGAAGAGTCCTTGAAAGTATATCCATAGGTTGTGGGAACAATTCAGTGATGGGGCTGGTGAAGTTACCTTCTCTGGTTCAAGAGTTGATGGTTGAAGGGTAAGAACTGTTCCTGAACCTGGTGGTGTGGGTCCTGAGGCTCCTGTACCACCTTCCTGATAGCAGCAGCAAGAAGAGAGCATGACTTGGTGGGTGGGGTCCTTGATGATGGATGCTGCTTCCTGTGACAGCGCTCTGTGTGGATGTGCTCAATCTACATGGGAAGGCTTTTATCCATGATGGGCTGGGATGTATCCACCGTGTTTTTCTATTCAAGGGTAGTGGTGTTTCCATATCAGGTTGTGCTTTCTTCGTAGTTGCCCTCATGTGCTGAGCCCAGGACAGGCCCTCTAAAATGATAACACCAAGGAATTTAAAGTTGCTAACCCTCTCCACCTCTGATTCCCCCGATGAGGACTGGCCTATGGACCTCTAGTTTCAACCTCTTGAAGTAAATAATCAGGTCCTTGGTCTTGCTGATGTTGAGTGAGAGGTTGCTGTTGTGGAACCACTGAGCCAGATTTTCAATCTTCGTCCTGTATGCTAATTCATCACCACCTTGGATTTGGCCAACGACTTAAATATGGCATTGGAGCTGTTCTTAGCCTTGCAGTCATAAGTGTAAAGTGAGTAGAGCAGGGTGCTAAGCACACAGCCTTGTGGTGCAACTATGCTGATGGAGATTGTGGGGTATTTGACATTTCCACCCTGGGGGAGTGGGGGAAAACACTGACTACCTACCCTATCTATGCTTCTCTTGATCTTGTACAGGCTTCTGTAAGGTCACGCCCTCATCCTCCAGTGTTCCAGTGAAAACAATCAAAAGTTTGTTTAACCTTGTGGCGTTCCCCATAGAATTTTATAAATCATTCTCTTCACTTCTTTCACCTCAGTTACTCTCAGTACTATCTGATTCGTTTAATTATGGTAAATTGCCACCCTCATTTAATGAGGCATGTATTATTCTTTTATTTAAAAAGGGCAAAGATCCAACAGAGTGCTCCTCTTACAGGCAGATTTCTTTGCTTAATGTTGATGTCAAAATTTTGGCCAAAGTTTTGGCTCATAGATTAGAAACTGTTATACCCTCTATTATTTCTGATGATCAAGCTGGTTTTATTAACATTCCCTTTTTTAACATACGGCGTTTATTTAATATTTTATACTCACCTTCAACTGGGACTCCTGAATGCGTTATCTCTCTCGATGCGGAGAAAGCGTTTGATCGTATAGAGTGGAACTACCTCTTTGCGGTTTTAGAAAAATTTGACCTCGGTCAAAGTTTTATCTCTTGGATCAAATTACTATATCTATGTCCTACTGCCTCTGTTTTGACTAATTCTCAGCAATCCCAGTTATTTAACCTTAAACGTGGCACCTATCAAGGATGCCCCTTAAGTCCCTTTCTTTTTGATTTGGCTGTAGAGCCTCTGGCGATTGCATTTCGAAGTTGTCCTGAATTGACGGGGATCTGGAGGAGGGGGTGTTGAGCATAAAGTTTCTCTTTATGCTGATGATCTATTACTTTTTCTTTCAAATCCGTTCACATCCTTACCTCCAATGTTTTCACTTCTTGATCAATTTAGCCAGTTCTCTGGCTATAAACTTAATTTACATAAGAGTGAACTTTTTCCAAATAATAAAGAAGCACAAGTATTAGTATTTCGTGACCTCCCCTTTAAACTACTTGAGAATCAATTTACCTATCTTGGTATTACAGTTACAAGGAATTTTAAGGATCTTTTTTGTGAACATTTTGCCAATCTTTTGTACTCTACAAAACAGAGTTTGTCACAATGGTCACCTTTATCTATGTCCTTGATAGGTCGTGTTAATGTTATTAAAATGTATGTTCTCCCTAAATTTTTATACTTATTTCAATCTATTCCAATTTTTATTTCTAAAGCCTTTTTTGATTCCTTAGACTCTATTATTTTGTCCTATCTGTGGCAGGGTAAGCGTTCCAGAATTAACAAAACTTACCTTCAAAAATCTAAAAAAGAGGGCGGCATGGCCTTACCTAATTTCCGTCTATACTACTGGGTAGCTAACATTCATTGTCTTATCTTCTGGTCTTTTTTCCATAGCCAGTCTGACCACCCTAAATGGGTAGCAATAGAGCTGAATTCCACTAAGGATCTATCTATCTCTGCACTTCTTGGATCTGCACTCCCTAGTAGTTTGCCTGGACCAATTGTTAATCCTCTTGTTAAACATACTCTGTGAATATGGGCCCAGTTTAGGAAATTTTATGGTTTCTATGGTTTTTCCCATTCTAGTCCTATTTTACATAATCATCTTTTTCTACCTTCTATGCATGATTCAACATTTTATGATTGGTATAGAAAGGGCATGAGGTATTTTGAAGATTTTTTCATTGATAATCGCTTCGCATCTTTTCAACAGTTCTCTGCTGTTTAATCTACCTAGTGCCCATTTCTTTAGATATCTCCAAATTAGACAATTCATTAATCCTTTATTACCCAACTTCCCTGAGATGCCTGAGAAAAATGCTATGGACTTGTTTCTTTCTATTAATCCATTGTGTAAAGGTTTAATATCTTTTATTCATGATAAATTAGTATCCTTAATTTATCCCCTTTGGATAAAATCAGAATGGCTTGGGAGCATGACTTAAATATCCCTTTATCTGGTGAGGTTTGGAACTTGATTCTCAAGTCAGTCAACTCAACTTCTCTTTGTGCTCGCCACTGTCTTTTACAGTTTAAGATTGTTCATAGGGATCATATGTCCAAATCTAAATTATCTCAATTTTATCCTAATATTAATCCTCTTTGTGATAAATGCAAAAGTGGCGAGGCTTCTCTCATTCATATGTACTGGATCTGTCCTAGTCTAGAGAAATTTTGGAGGGATGTTTTCTTAACTTTATCCTGTATTCTGAATTGCCACTTAGAACCTAACCCTTTAATTGCTCTTTTTGGTTTCTTTTTTTTGGTAGTAGGCATTATTATCTTCTGTTTTTAATTGTATTTACAGTTTTGGGGGTTTGAATGTTCTGATTTATATTTCCTACATTTTGCTCTGGTTGGTCTGGAGTTTTTTTTTCTTGCGGGGGTGGGGGTGGATACTAACTTTACACGACTTCAATTTAGGTGCTTTTTCAATTATATTCTGTATTATATTACCATTGTATGTTTATCTTGCACTGTATTAATTTCCTATTTTGTTCTTGGGGTTTTTTTTGTAGTGTTGTAAAAAATGCATTAAAAAATCAATTTAAAAAAAACCTTGTAGCTAGTACTCTGCAATGTAGGTAACATCCTGCTGAAACACTTCTGCACTGTATCCGAAGTCCCCCCATCCTTTCTATAACGTAGTAACCAGAACTGCATGTTATTCTTACAGACACTTACTAATTTTACCTTCTAAAGCCTTCTATGTTTTAAAAAAATTAAACTTATAATATCTTTTTTCATCTATGGTTCCTGAACATTGCCATCTTCACAGGAACATGCTAGTCTGCAAATCAAACCGAATGACTTAAAGATCCACCACAGGTCATAAAGTGGATCTACTCCCAAGCAATTTCTCCAAATCTACACTTCCCAATTCCTCCCTAATTCTGTTGTTATTAGCCTTGCTCCATTTTGGTAATTCTACCAGAAGACTAACTTTATCCATAACTATTCAGAAATATTAACACAATGACCATTAGTAATTTTCTCTTTGGAGCGAAGGAGGATGAGAGGTGGCTTGATAGAGGTATACAAGATGATAAGAGGCATGGATTAAGTGGACAGCTAGAGACTTTTTGACAAAGTGGAAATGGCTAATGGAAGGGACATAATTTTAAGGTTGGTAGAAAGTATAGGAGGGTGCCAGAGGTAAGTTTTATTACATAGAGAATGGTGGGTGCATGGGTGGTTTTAGAGGCAGATACATTAGAGACATATATGAGACTCTTGGATAGGCACTTGGGTGATCAGGGGTTATGTGGGAGGAAAGGGATAGATCTTGGAGTCAGTTAAAAGATTGCCACAACATCCTGGGCCAAAGGGTCTGTATGGAGCTGCTAGGTTCTATGTTCTCAAAATGCTCCTTCACTAGAAGTTCAATTACCTGGCCAAGCTTATTTCCTACTATGGCCTCTCCCCTTGGAGGACTATCTACATTGTCTCTTCCCTGTGTGAGGTAACAATTTTTGCCCCAGTCAATATTAGGGAAATAAAAGTTATCATGGCAGCTACTCTGTTGTAGTTGTATCCTTGCATGATCTCCCGGTGTATATATCTCCCTCTGTATCCCACAGGCTATTGGGAGGCCATTATAGTGATTACACCTTCCTTATTCCTGGGTTCTATCTCACGGCCTCAATTGATGAGATTTCCTTTCAAGGTGCAGCTATGACATTCATCCTGAAAGAAATTTAACTGCTCCACTTGCATACCTTCCTATCACATCTGAAATATCTTAGCCATGGAATGGTGAGCTGCCACTCTGTTCTCCTCTCAACTAAGTTAATGTAATGGCTACATCATAGTTCCATGTCCTAATCTAAGATCATCTACCTTGCCCATTATAATCCTTGCATTAAAATAAATACACTTCAAACAGTCAATCTCATTGTGCTCATTAACCTGGCCCTGAAATAGCAGTGATTTAGAACATTCTCTGTAAGGAGTGGGCAACAGATATTAGCCTTGCCAGCTATGTCCAGATACTAAAAAATAATTTTAAAATTTCTGCAAAGATTGTTAGCAGGACAGAAGATTGAATGGAATGTTAAAACAGAAAAGAATGAGTATGAATGAGCTTTCATTAGAGAATAGAAGGAATGCTTAAGAAACAGCTATGTGTTGGGTATTTGAAGGAAAAAGGAAATATTGAAGGATCTCAGCCTGAAACATTGACAGCTTATTTCCCCCCAAAGATGCTCCCTGATCTTCTGAGTTCCTCCATCATTTAGTGTGTGTTACTCTGGATTTCCAGCATTTGTGAAATCTCTTGTGTTTATGGAAATATTCAAAGTTATAATCACTAGGGAAACGGTACTAAGCTGCTGGATTTGCCACTGAACCTCTCAGCTATATAATAAGGATGGCTGACATAAAGACCTCCACTCTATTCATTTGAATAGGTTTGCTGATACTGTGTTAAAAGTTGCATGAAGCTGATTATTTAAATTTATTTAATAATTTGCCAATGTTTAAATTTTTATTTAAAATATTTAATTATTTAAAGCTATTCAAATAGTTTAAAATGTCTGGATAACAAAGACCTTTTTTTAAAAAAAAGTTCCCTATTGCAGTTCCTTGAGCTGTATCACAGGGCTCTTCTTGGTCATGAGGGTGGGGTGGTGTTGAGGGATCAATTCAGCTGTCCCTTTGTATCTGGAACAGGTTAGAGCTTTATCTTTGGATTCTTAATCCTTCGGGATCAGTATGGTCTTTGGTGTATAGAGCCATGGGGGTGGGTGATGTCTTACAGACTACATGTCTGTATTTGCAGTGAAGAAAGACGTAGATTAAGAGAAGAAACAGTGATGTCCCAAAACATATTTTTATCAATGCATTGCAGAAAGCATTCTGTCTGGATGCATAACACCTTGGTATGGCAACTGCTTTGCATGTGACTGCAATAAAATGTACAGAGTTGTTGACGCAGCTCAGCACAACACAGGAAAAAGTCAACTCTCTATGGATTCTGTATATAGTCCTCACTGTCTTAGTAAAACAGCCAGAATAATCAAAGAGCCCACCCACTCTGGATATTCTCTCTTCTCCTCTCTACCTTTGGGCAGAGGGTACAAAAAGCTTGGCTCAAAGCTCAAGAACAACTTCTATCCATTGTTATTAGATTCTAGAACTGACCTCTGGTACAATTAGATGGACTCTTGGCCTCAATCTATCTTGCTGATATTGTTTACCTGCAGTGCACTTTTTTGGTAGTTTTTAGACTTTATTCTGCATTGTTACTGTTTTACCTTATTCTGCAATGTTTTGATCTTTATAAACTATGTAAGTCTAGCTTTATACTATATCTTGGTACATGTGGTAATAATAAACAAAACATAACTTTGCAAAAGAGGAGCAGTTGACAGTCTTGATGCATACAGTATAAAGGTGGAGACTAAAGTTATTGAGACGGTACAATTGCTCTCAGTGCAGCAGTTAGAGGGGTAAGATATAAAAGAGCAAATAAACACAAGTAGTTGTTGTAAATCTGAAATAGTAGAGACTGCTGGAAATAACCAGTAGATCAGATGACATCTCTGGAAAAAGGAAAGATTGAATTAACTTTAGCTGCCTGGTTCTGATACAAAACATTCCATGTGAATGACACTGGGCTTGCAGTCCCCTGCCACTTTAATTCTCCTTTCCATTCCCATTATGATCTTTGTCTTTGCTTTCCTACATTTGTTCCAAAAATGCCCAAAATAATATGTAGGAACAACATCCCATCTTCTGTCTAAGTACGTCACAACACTCATAAGTTCTATAATTTCAGATAACTAACCTATTTGTGACAGAATTAACCAGTTACAGGTAGTCATGGAATTGTAACATAAGCTTAGTTTTAATCTTTCCACAGATGCTGCCTGAAATGTTGTGTATTGTGTATCTTTTATTTGAATTTCATCCAATGCTATGTTCCGCATTTCCTAATTTTATGTTTTCTCTCTTAACTGCTAGTACCAAGTATGGTTATGTTACTTGTCTCCATTTTATTATAGACATGCCCTCTTTCCACCTCTGTAAAACATTCTCTCTGTCCATGGGAGAAAAGCAAAGCACCTAGAGGAAGCTCACATTTCTCACAGGAAGAACATAAAAACATCTTGCAGAGGATGCTGGAATTGAAATCCAACACCCGGCTGTAATAGCATCGTGCTAACTACTTGCTACCATGGTGCCCCAAAGATGATTGTTTTCTACAATCATTAGCCTAGCACATTGTACATGGATGCCAAAGTACAGAACAATATGGAAGTGCACTTTTCTGTTGGATATCTACAGTATATATGCATTCCTTGAAACTGAATTATGGGTTTTTATTTTTGGCGGGTTCTGCTGAGGAACTGAGTGTGCTAATGTATAAACAATGTACATTATGAGCTGGAAGAGGCTGCTCATCCTTGGAGCCGCTTCACTATTTAGTCAGGTCACAGCTCATCTGATTTATCACCTCAACTACATGTTTCAGTCTGGCTTTGATAAATTTTCATCTCCTTGCCTCTCAATAATCAGTATACCTCAGTTTGAAAAACATACAAAGATGCAGCATCTGTAGCTACCTAAGGAAGAAAGTTTCAAAGATTCACAAAAAAAGCTTTATCTCTTTGAAATAGGCAACAATTTGTTTTTAAACAATGTACTGTAATTCTTGATTCTTCAATAAAGAGTGTATTGTTACAATTCTTGTAAGGAGTTTGTAAGGTTGCATCTGGAGTGAACATACCATTTTGGTCCCCTTATCTAAGGTTTAAAGCAGTGCAGAAGAGATTCACTAGAGTACTTTGTGGGTGTCCTGTCTTGAATGGCTACTAAAAAGGAGTTAAACTCACTTTATTTGGAGTTAAGAATGAAGCAAGATATGTTGAAATGTAGAAGATCCTAGAAGTATAAAATGTGTTGAGATGTTTCCACATGGGGTGAGTCTCCATTAGACAAGGGGACATTCATTTTAAACTGAAATGCAGAGGAGTATTTTCCTAACAGGATGGTGAATCTCTGGAATTCTCTGCTCCAGAAAGTTGTCAATCATTGGAGATATGCAGATAAAAATTTGGAAGATTCAGTACTGAGGGCTCAATGGGATAGGTACAGAAGAGGAGTTGAGGTTCAGCCATGATTATTTTGAATAGCATTATAGGTTTAAAGGGCCAGGTGGCCTGTCCTCGTTCTGTTTTCTTCTTTGCATAAGAGCAACCATCTCTCCACATCTGACCTGTCAGAATCATTTAGGATCTCGTATATTTTACACACTGCCTCTGCTCATTTGATCTTCAGTGAATATCAACATAGATTGTAGTGAATATCAACATAGATTGTCCATTATTTCTAAATATTCTTTTGTTGCATACTGATCTCCTCATTCCAACTTACTTCCCAAACAATATTAGTGTAATCAGCAAAATTAGACCTTATATCCTTTGGTACATTCATACAAGTCGGGTGATGTAGCTTAGGGGTTGGTGCAATTGATTTACAGTGGCAATCAGTGGCCACTGTTTGTAAGGAGTTTGTACGTTCTCTTTGTGTCCCTGTGAGTTTCCTTTGGCTCCTCTGGTTTCTTCCCACATTCCAAAAACACACAGTTATGGTTAGTAAGCTGTGGGCATGCAACAATGGTGCTGGAAGTGTGGTGACACTTCCATGCTGCCCCAAGCACAATTATTGCTGATTTGGTTTGATGCAAATGACATACTTGCTGTATGATGTCTTGATGTACATGTGACATATAAAGCTAATCTTTATTAATGTCAATTGTAAAAAGTCCAAACACACTTATCCCTGGACTACACCACCCTGTACATCATGTCAACTAGAAAAATCTGCAATTAATTAAGCAGTGAATAGATTTTGAATGCAATTTTAATTTATACTTAGACTTTAGTGTCCTTTCACATCATTGAACATACTGTAATGTTTAGGTCAGCAACATCTGTTCCTTATGTTGCAATTAATAAATGTGAAGGTGCCACTGACAAAGAAGATTATGGCTGTTGCACTTGTTGCATTATTTGATGATCTATCTGCGTTTTGGCATAATATACTGCTATTTTTACAGGATTTTTGCAACTTGCTGCATAGTCCTGTTTTGTTATCAAGCGGTTTTTTCTTTATTCAGTTTATTTGTTTCTTCACAGCAATACTCGATTTTGGTAGTATTAGTTATAAAATATTGGTGACTGACAATATTTATTTAAGTATAGTCAATATTATTCAGTGATTCAATTATCTATTATAAGAAAAAATTAGCAGAAGTAGAACATCTGACCCTCTGAGCCATCACTGCCATTAGTCAAGGTCATGATCCAGCTTCTACCTCCACGCATTCCTCATATCCTTAGATTCCTGAATATTCAGTAACCTGTTTATCTTTTGTTTTGAATGAATACAAATGATTAAACCTCTTCAATCCTCTTGGGTAGGTAATTCCAACAGTTCACCTTCTGAGTGAAAACATTTCTTCTCAATCTCATTTGTGACTAGTCTGCATCTTTTGAAGCTGTGCCCTTCCCTGATGCTGGACTTCTTAGCCAGGAAGACATCCTCTCTGTAGCTAGCTTGTCAAACTTCTGAAGAATTTTGTTTGTTTCAGTTGAGATCTCCTTTCATTCTTCCAATATCTAGTGAATGTAGATCTAGTCTACTCAATTTCTGCACCTATAGCCTACCTACCAACCAAGAATCAGTTTACTGCACTTTAGTTGTACTTCCTCCATATTAAGTTTATCTTTTTGAAGGTAAGGACACCAAAACTGTACACAATGCTCCAGATGCTGTCTCAGGGAAGCCCTGTAAATTACAGTAATTCATCTTGACCACTGAACTGATATCCTTTGGTAATAATAGCATACAGAACATACCATTTACCTTCCAAATTGCCTTCTGTGTCTACATGTTGCCCTTCAGTTGCTTGTAGATTCAGATGCACTTAAGGATTCAAGATTGTTTAATGTCATTTCCAGGACATGTGTGAAAGAGAATGAAGTAATTATTACTCCGGATCTGATGCACAAAAAAATTAATAAATATCAATACAATAAATAAAGATACAATAAGATAAAAAACACAATCAAAAACACAATATGTATAAATACTTAAAATAGCTTATAATATTGATTATATGACTATAAAGTGATGCTAGGCACAAGAATGTCTGTACACAAGGTGACTGACAGAAAATATAAAGTAGTGGTGGAGTTAGTGGGTGGATCAGGAGGGTCCACCTCCTGATCAGGAGGTGGATCAGGAGTTAGTGGGTGGAGGTGTTGATCAGCCTTGGTGCTTGGGGAAAGCTATTGTTTTTGGGTCTAGTGTTCCTGGTGTGGATGCCATGTAGCCTCCCTGATGAGAGTGGAACAAACAGTCCGTGAGCAGGGTGGGTAGGATCCTTCATGATGTTACTGGCCCCTTTTTCTAGCACCTTTATGTATATATGTCCTTGATGGCAGGCAGGCTGGTGTTAGTGACGCGCTGGGCAGTTTTGACTACCCATTGTAGAGCTATAAGTTATGTGAAATTTTTAGTTGTTAAATGTAGTAGTTTTCAGAAGTTTCAAGAAGTCAGCAAAGGGTTGAAGATGACAATTTCATAAAGTTCACTGAATATCCATTTACAAATGTGGCTGGGAGTAAAGGATCAGAGATTATGCAGATCCATTACCATGTGGAAAGAAAAACCTGGTTAATGTTCTGTGTGGGAGCACTCAATATGACATCTTCACATACTACTTTGCTCTGAGATGCTGACAAGTATGTTGTTGATTTACAGATTTACCTCATATTTCTAGCATTTTCACGTATTTGATTTTATTACCAACTGTTTAGAACTGGCAAACAAACTAATTGCTTTAGTAATTTTAACCAAAATATTCTGAATAAGGATTCTTTATTTCTGAGTGGATTTTAGAATAACAAATCATACAAATTCTGTAATGAACAGTCTTCATAAGGATGGATCTATTCAATTTGTGAATTGTATTTTGGATCAAAAATAAAGCAAGTCGATTATTAACGTATACAGTCAAAGCAATTGTACACAAATGTCAAAGACAATGTACAAAGCTTATCAGACCACAGTTTTAATGATGTAAGTTATTCTGATCTCTGTGATATAAAGGAGATACTGAGATCTGCAATTAGTTCTGTGAGGCATAGGTTAATTCTTATTGGCTGGTGGAGGAAGGCAGACGGATAAACAGGATTAGATTTTTAAGCTGTCTCAATATATGGCAGCAAAGCATTGTATATATTTATACATTATACATGTATATGTCCTTTAAGGTGAGGCAATACTTCACCTGCAAATCTGTTGGGGTTGTGTACTGTATCCAGTGCGCCTGATGTGGTACATTGGTGAGGCCCTATGTCGATTGAAGAACCTTTTTGTCAAGCATCTTTGCTCCATCACAACAAGCAGGGCTTCTTGGTAGCCAACCATTTTACTTCCAAAACCCACTTTCATTCCAGCTCTTCTCTACTGCCACAATGAGGCCACTCTTGTGATGGAGGAGCAACACTTTATATTCTGTCTGGGAGGCCTCCAACCTGATGGTATGAATGTCGATTTCTGTAACTTCTGGTAATAATTCTCCCTCAACTTTCCCTCTTCTTACATTCTCCACTCTGCCCCTTGTCTTACCTCTTCTCCTCACCTCCTTATCACCTCCAACTGCTGTCCCTTTTCCTTTCCTTTCTCCTATGGTCCACTAAGTCCTTTAATCTTTACCACCTATCACCTCCCAGCTTCTCACTTCATCCCCATCCCCACCTTTCTGTCTTCACCTGTCACCTCCCAGCTTGGACTCCTTCAACTTCCCCCACCACCTTATTCTGGCTTCTTTCCCCTTCCTTTACAGTCCTGCTAAAGGGCCGCAGCCTGAAAAATTAGCTGTTTATTCCTTTCAAAAGATGCTGCCTGACCTGCTGAGTTCATCTGGTATTCTGTATGTATATATATATATTTATGTCCAAGATAGGAGCCTGATCTGGTCATATTAATGTAACTGAAAGAGATCAGAAAGAACTGTAGTTTTTTGCTGATATATTCTATTGTTTAATTTTTGTTGTTGTGTTTGCACTTACTATCTTACTTGAGATTTCATTGTTGTAATATATAGCTATGTTATCCTTGACCAGTTGTATTTATTTCATATTGTGTAGAAGTACTATTTTATGTAGTGTGTGTGTGTTTTGAGGGGTACGGGGAAGAGCTGGCAACAAGAGCTTTGTTCAATTTGTTCTTTTTCCATTAAGGCCTTCACTGTGAATCAGCAATATGTATTTTTAAGACCTCTTCATAATTTGCTTGATTTGATATGTAATCTTGGCTTGTCTCCCATCCTGGAGTGGATTGAATGTGGTAGGTTTCAGAGATGTGGACAACTGACTGTGCATTCTGTGGAGGCAATGTCAGCCGACGTTGGCAACCAGTCAATGGCCATTAATTTTAGTGCTCTATTCATATATACCAAGGCAAAACTGGACTGTTCCTGGGAACTTGTTCATCTTAAACTTTTAGTTTTAGTGTTTCTGCTGTTTATTGAACAGAAAGCAATGGGTCATCACTGTATAGTTAATTTTCTGATATTAAAATATTGTGAATTTTGGATGATGTTTTATTGAAGGTATCACTTATATAGAAGCTGAAGGCTGATAGGATTAATGTTGATCCTTGTGGTAGTCCATTATTAACTCTGTAAACCCAACCAGGATGGATACTGAACTGGAGGTCAGAATTCATTGCTGAGTTGGAGAGAAGTGTTTGTTGTCATTAAATAAGCCTTGAAATGATAAATAGCCGCAGGATCTTATTAGCTATGTGTAAATTAGTACTAGAGGAAAGGACAAAGTGACTTTACCAGAGCTGTTGGGAGTGGTTTAAACTAATATGACAGCGGGATGGGAACAAGTATGATAGAGCAGAGGATGAGACAGCAGGTTTCCAAGTACTGTAGATGATTGATGTAACATGAATGTAAGAAAGGACAAGCAAATGATTGGGTACAAATGCAGACAGAGCAAAGAGCTAAATTGTACCACAGAAGCAAAATTCAAAAGTGCAAAGAATGTAGAACTGATGATGCTGTATTTGGAATAAGGTGGCACAATTAGAGATTGGTCGGTATGACATTGTGGGGATTACTGAGTCGTGATGGAAAGAAAACCATTGTTGGGAGCTTAACACCAAAGGATATACTTTGTATTAAAAGGACAGGCAGGTAGACATAGATGGTGGTGTAGTTGTGTTGGTAAGAGATGCAATTACATCTATAGAAAGAGGTGGCATAGAGTCAGAGAATGTTGAATCTTTGTGGGTGGAGTTAAGAAACTGCAAGGCTGAAAAAACCCATTATGGGAATCAAATATAGGCCTCCAAATAGTAACCAAGATGTGGGGTTGAGACTGCAGAGGGAGCTGGAAAAGACATGTACGAGTAATAAGGGTAATGACACAATTATAATGGGGGATTTCAATATGCAAAGGGATTGGGAAAATCATTTTGGTGCGGGATTGCAAGAAACATTGACTGTACTCTTTTCCTAGATGCTACTTGGCCTGCTGAGTTCCTCCAGCATTTTGTGTGTGTTGCTTGGATTTCCAGCATCTGCAGATTTTCTCTTGTTTGTTAATAGTTCACAAGGTGCAGAATAGTTATGTCCCACAGAGGAAGTTGTTCTCAAATAGCAGGGTAGCCAACCATGGCTGACGAGGGAAGTTAGGACTGCATAAAAGCCAAGGAAAGAGCATTTAGGTAGCAGAATTTAGTGGGAGATTGGATGTTTGGGAAGTTCTTAAAATTCAACAAAAGGTAACTTTAAAAAAAAAAGCCAGAAGAAGGGAAAAGATGAAATATGAGGGCAAATTAGCCAATAATATAAAGCAGGATATCAAATGTTTTTCTCAGTTATAGAAAGAGTAAAAGTGAGGTGAGAGTTGATATTGGACCACTGGAAAATGATGCTGGTGAGGCAGTAATGGGGGCAAAGAAATGGCAGATGAACTTAATGGGTACTTTGCATCTGTTTTCACTGTGGAAGACACTAGCAGTCTGCCAAAGATCATGAGTGTCAGGGAACAGGGAGGAAGACAAAAGAAAGGAAATTATAGCACAGTTGGCCTAATCTCAGTCGTTGGGAAATTGTTGGGGTCTATTATTAAGGATTAGATTTATGGGTACTTGGAGTATAAAATAAGCCATAGAGTCAGTGTAGTTTCTGTGAAGGGAAATCTTGCTGGACAAGCTGTGGACAAAGAAGAGGCAGTGGATGTCATTTACTTGGATTTTCAGAAAGCATTTGATAAGTTGCCACACAAGTTTGTTTAACAAGATAAAATCTTGTGGCGTTAAAGGAAAGATACTGGCATGGATAGAGGAATGGCTGATACGCAGGAGACAGTGAGCGGGAATAAAAGGGGCCTTTTCTGGTTGGCTGCCAGTGACTAGTAGTGTTCCTCAAGGGTCAATATTGGGACTACTACTTTTCACATTGTTTGTCAATGATTTGGATAATGGAATTAATGGCTTTGTGGTGAAGTTTGCAGATGATATGAAGGTAGGTGGAGGTGTAGGTAATTCTGAGGAAGCAATGCAATTGCAGCAGGACTTAGACGAATTGGAAGAATGGGCAAAAAATTTGGCAGATGGAATACAGTCTTAGGATACGTATGATAATATATTTTCATAAAAGGAACAATAGTGTGGACTGTTATCTAAATGGGGATAAAGTTCAACTAACAGAGATGCAGAGGGACTTGGGAGTCCTCATGCAAGACTCCCAGAAGGTTAATTTGCAGGTTCATTCTGGTAAAGAAGGCAAATGCAATGTTGGTATTTATCTCAAGGGAATAGAATATAAAAGCAAAGAAATAATGCTGAGTCTTGATAAGACACTAATCAGGCAGTACTTGGAGTATTGTCAACAGTCAACAGTTGTACAGTCCTGATTTGATGGAGACGGACGTGTGAAGCACGGAGGAACATCTGGTGAAACTTTTGAAATGCTTGTTTCACTGTCGCTGCTACAGTGTGATCGGAAAAATCTCTGGGAGGAAGGCCCCGAATCCTCGGCTTTGCCTGTTGCTTGGCGGCCGGTGCCGGGGTCGAAGCGCTCGGCAGAGATGGTGCTCGGTGTTGGAGGGCTGGTTGGAGGCTTGAAGTTTTCGGATGGACTCGGAGTTGGCTGTGGTTGGAGCTCCCAAAGTGCTGAATCGGCAAGCTGCAGCGCTGGAGGTTCATGGCAGGTAGAGTTTTTCTTCCTTCTACCGTCTGCGTGAGATGATGGGCTGTCGTGACTTTGAGACTTTTTTTAAAACCGTGCCATGGACTGGTCTTTATCAGATTACAGTATTGCTTTGCACTGTTGAAACTATGTGTTATAATTATGCGGTCTTTGTCAGTTAGTCTTTTATCAATTATGGTATTGTCTGTACTGTTGAAACTATATGTTAACTATATATGTAAGTAGGTGGTTTTGTGTAGGTATTGTAGCTTTAGGTTTGTCTGATGGGTTTTTAGTTCCTTTCCGGGGAACGTGCTAAGACGGTAGCGCGCTATTGATACGCAGCAGCCTCTCCGGACTCTGGATTGGGGATTACCAAACGTTATGTGATTTTTCTTGTGTGGTCTGTTTTGTGCTTTTTTGTGATATCATTCTGGAGAACGTTGTCTCATTTTTTAACTGCATTGTATATTGTGGTTTATAAATGACAATAAACTGAATCTGAATCTGAATCTGAGTTTGGGCCCCTTATCTCAGAAAGGATGTATTGTCATTGGAGAGAGTCCAGAGGAGGTTCACGAGGATGATTCCAGGAATGAAGGGGTTAACATTTGAGCTTTTGGCAGCTTTGGGTCTGTACTCACTGGAATTTAGAAGAATGTGGGGGGGATCGCATTGAAACCTATCGAATGTTGAAAGGGCTAGATAGACTTGATGTGGAGAAGATGTTTACTGTAGTGGTATCCAGAAAAAGAGGACACAGCCTCAAAATTGAGGGGTGACCATTTAGAACGGAGTTAAGAAGGAATTTTTTTTGCCAGCGAGTAGTGAATCTGTGGAATGCTCTGTCACAGACTGAGGTGGAGGCTGAGTCCGTGGGTTCATTTAGAGTTGATCATTTGATCATTTCCTGGTCGGTCAGGGCATTAAAGGATATGGCGAGAAGACAGGTATATGGGGTTGAGTGGGATTGAGCATCAGCCATGTTGGAATGGTGGAGCAGACTTGATGGGCTGCATGGCCTAATTCTGTTCCTATGCCTTATAGTCTTATGGACTTGGGGATCAGAAAGAAACTTTCATTTATAGTTTATCATCACAATTTTGGAATATACCAGCGGGGCTTTACAGCTAATGATGGCCTACTATTGGGATAGATGTACTGGAACATGAAGACCCACATTCAACATTTTAGGAATAGCTTTTCCCCTTCTGCCATCAGATTTTTGAATGGTCCATGAACACTACCTCACTATTCCTTTTCGTGCTATTTATTTTTATTTCTTGCACTGTACAGCTGCCACAAAATAAGAAATTTCATGAAATGTCTGTGATAGTAAAATGGACTCTGATTCTGATGATAAGCAGTTAACACAGCAATCAATTTTAACATTGCAAGCTTGTACAATATAACATTTATAAAGACTACATATTGGCTGTAACTGAGCCAACTGCCAGCTGTTGGGACCACTTTCTCCCTTGTATCCTGATCATTTACACATCACAAGCATCTCCTTTACATCAGCGAGACCAGATGACCACTCCGCAGTGTACTTCCGGTTGTATGTCATTTCAATAGACAATAGACAATAGGTGCAGAAGTAGACCATTCGGCCCTTCGAGCCTGCACTGCCATTTTGAGATCATGGCTGATCAATTACTATCAATACCTGGTTCCTGCCTTGTCCCCATATCCCTTGATTCCCCTATCCATAAGATACCTATCTAGCTCCTTCTTGAAAGCGTCCAGAGAATTGGCCTCCACTACCTTCCGAGGCAGTGCATTCCAGACCCCCACAACTCTCTGGGAGAAGAAGTTTTTCCTTAACACTGTCCTAAATGACCTACCCCTTATTCTCAAACCATGCCCTTTGGTACTGGACTCTCCCAGCATCTGGAACATATTTCCTGCCTCTATCTTGTCCAATCCCTTAATAATCTTATATGTTTCAATCAGATCCCCTCTCAATCTCCTTAATTCCAGCGTGTACAAGCCCAGTCTCTCTAACCTCTCTGCATAAGACAGTCCAGACATCCCAGGAATTAACCTCGTGAATCTACGCTGCACTTCCTCTACAGCCAGGATGTCCTTCCTTAACCCTGGAGACCAAAACTGTACACAATACTCCAGATGTGGTCTCACCAGGGCTCTGTACAAATGCAAGAGGATTTCCTTGCTCTTGTACTCAATTCCCTTTGTAATAAAGGCCAACATTCCATTAGACTTCTTCACTGCCTGCTGCACTTGCTCATTCACCTTCAGTGACTGATGAACAAGGACTCCTAGATCTCTTTGTATTTCTCCCTTACCCAACTCTACACTGTTCAGATAATAATCTGCCTTCCTGTTTTTACTCCCAAAGTGGATAACCTCACTTATTCACATTAAACGCCATCTGCCAAGTATCTGCCCACTCACCCAGCCTATCCAAGTCACCCTGAATTCTCCTAACATCCTCATCACATATCACACTGCCACCCAGCTTAGTATCATCAGCAAATTTGCTGATGTTATTTCCTATGCCTTCATCCAAATCGTTAACGTAAATGGTAAACAGCTGTGGTCCCAATACCGAGCCCTGTGGCACCCCACTAGTCACCACCTGCCATTCCGAGAAACACCCATTCACCGCTACCCTTTGCTTTCTGTCTGCCAACCAGTTTTCGATCCATGTCAATGCCTTCCCCCCGATGCCCTGAGCTTTGATTTTACCCATCAATCTTCTATGTGGGACCTTATCAAATGCCTTCTGAAAATCGAAGTACACTATATCCACTGGATCTCCCCCGTCTAACTTCCTGGTTACATCCTCGAAAAACTCCAACAGATTAGTCAAGCATGATTTACCCTTGGTAAATCCATGCTAGCTCGGCCCAATCCTATCACTGCTATCTAGATATGCCACTATTTCATCCTTAATAATGGACTCTAGCATCTTTCCCACCACCGATGTCAGGCTGACAGGTCGATAGTTCTCTGTTTTCTCCCTCCCTCCTTTCTTAAAAAGTGGGATAACATTAGCCATTCTCCAATCCTCAGGAACTGATCCTGAATCTAAGGAACATTGGAAAATGATTACCAATGCATCCGCAATTTCCAGGGCCACCTCCTTTAGTACCCTAGGGTGCAGATCATCTGGACCTGGGGATTTGTCAGCCTTCAGTCCCATCAGTCTTCTCATCACCATTTCCTTCCGAATGTCAATCTGTTTCATTTCCTCTGTTACCCTATGTCCTTGGCCCATTCATACATCTGGGAGATTGCTTGTGTCTTCCCTAGTGAAGACAGATCTAAAGTACTCATTAAATTCTTCTGCCATTTCTCTGTTTCCCATAACAATTTCACCCAATTCATTCTTCAAGGGCCCAACACTGTTCTTAACTATCTTTCTCTTCACATACCTAAAAAAGCTTTTGCTATCTTCCTTTATATTCCTGGCTAGCTTGTGTTCGTACCTCATTTTTTCTCCCAGTATTGTCTTTTTAGTTAAGTTCTGTTGTTCCTTAAAAACTTCCCAATCATCTGTCCTCCCACTCACCTTAGCTCTGTCATATTTCCTTTTTTTTAATGCTATGCAATCTCTGACTTCCTTTGTCAACCACTGTGGCCCCTTTCCCCCCTTTGAATCCTTCCTTCTCTGGGGGATGAACTGATTTTGCACCTTGTGCATTATTCCCAAGAATACCTGCCATTGCTGTTCCACTGTCTTTTCTGCTAGGCTATCCGTCCAGTCAACTCTCCTTTTCATTTGCTGTCTGTCATTGGCACTTTCCACTGCTGTGGTGAGGTCAAATGCAAATTGGAAGAAAAGAACATTATATTCCATAAACATGAAGAAATTCTGCATATGCTGGAAATCTACAGCAACACACAGACAATGCTAATGCTGGAGGAGCTCAGCAGGTCAGGGCATAAATAGGGGAATAAACAGTTGATGTTTTGGGTTGAGATCCTTCATCGGCCTGAAACGTTGACTGTTGATTCCCCACCTGCCTGACCTGCTGAGCTCCTTCATCATTTTATGTGTCTTACCTTGTATTCCACCTTGGTAACTATAGCCAAATGGTTTTAAATTTGATTCTTTTTTAGTTTCAGGTAACTCACTATCACTGTCTCTTCTTCCCATTTCTATCAGCCCACTCATCTTTTCTCTTCCTTTGTTTACGTTTTCCCCACCCTCCTCTCCCCCATTACCAGAAATTGCTCCTACCTGGTTACATCTGCCTGTCACATACAAACCTATCTACCTGGATTTCTTCTCTTTGGTTCAGCTTGTCTCTCTCATCCTTAACCTGTTTCCATCTGCCCATCATCCCTCCCTTATCTAGTTCTGCCCATTACTTACCAGCCTCTGTTTCACCCATCTCACTTCTCCATAATTTCCATCATCTTTAACGGGGTCCTAATACAAAACACATCTTTCTTTTTCTCTCCCCTCCCGTCCCCCCGCTTTCTGCAGGAATTGCTATCTACGTGATTCCCTTTTCCGTTCATCCCTCCCCACTAAGCTTCCTTCTGGCACTTATCCCTGCAAGTGGGACAAGTGCTTACACAAAGTACACTGCAGATGCTGTGGTCAAATCAACACGTACAAACAAGCTGGATGAACTCAGCAGGTTAGGCAGCATCCGTTGAAATGAGCAGTCAACGTTTTGGGCCGAGACCCTTCGTCAGGACTGAAGAAGGAGGGGGCAGGGGCCCCATAAAGAAGGTGGGGGGAGGGTGTAAAACCAATCAGAGGAAAGATCAAGGGGTGGGGGAGGGGATAGGCAGGAGAGGTGAAGAAGGAATCTAAGGGGAAAGCACTATGGGTAGTAGAAGAGGGCAGAATCATGAGAGAGGTGATAGCTAGAAGAGGAGACAGAGTGAAAGTGGGATGGGGGAAGGGAGAGGGAGGGAATTAACCAGAAGTTGGAGAATTTGATGTTCATACCAAGGGGCTGGAGACTACCCAGACGGTATATGAGATGTTGCTTCTCCAACCTGAGTTTGGCCTCATCATGGAAGTAGAGGAGTAGACCAATCTGCGTCAGGTCTCGCAGATGTAGAGGAGGCCGCACCGGGAGCACCGGATGCAATAGATGACCCAACAGACTCACAAGTGAAGTGTTGACTCACCTGAAGGACTGTTTGGGGCCCTGTATGGTGGTAAGAGAGGAGGTGTAGGGACAGGTGTAGCACTTACGCTTACAGGGATAAGTACCAGGTGGGAGATCTGTGGGGAGGGACGTGTGGACCAGGCAGTCACGGAGGGAACGATCCCTGCGAAAAGCAGAGAGGGGTAGAGTTCCTTCCCCCATCCCACTTTCACTCTGTCTCCTCTTCTAGCTACCTATCACCTCTCTTGCCTATCCCCTCCCCCACCCCTTGATCTTTCCTCTGATTGGTTTTACACTCTCCCCCCACCTTCTTTATGGGGCCCCTGCCCCCTCCTCCTTCAGTCCTGATGAAGGGTCTCAGCTCGAAACGTTGACTGCTCGCTTCAGCGGATGCTGCCCAACCTGCTGAGTTCATCCAGCTTGTTTGTACGGGACAAGTGCTACACCTGCCATTACGCCACTTCTCTCACCACCATTCAGGTTTCCAAACAATCCTTCCAGGTGAGGTGACACTGTTGTGTCACCATATCTGGTGCTTCCAGTGTGGCCTCTTTTACAGTTTCTACAGTCATGATAAGTACACTCTCAGTTTGGAGGAGCAGCACCTTGTATTTTCTGTCTAGATAGCCTCACTCACTGTGGTAACTATACCTCCACAGCATAAAAGCAGAAGACTGGTAAGAACAACCACTAAAAGAAGAGAGAAAGGCAAGTAGTTCCGCCATTCATAGTTCTTTTGGATTCAGCCCTATATACCTCTATATTGGGTATTAAGAATCCAAGAGGGTGCGTGGTAGCGTAGCGGTTAGTGTAATGCTATTACAGCATTAGTGACCCATGTTCATTTCTGCTGTAGACTGTAAGGAGTTTGTTCCTTCTCCCCATGACTGTGTGGGTTTCCTCCACATTCCAAAGACCTACAGGCTAGTAGGTTAATTGCCCACATGGGTGTAATTGGATGGCGCAGGCTTGTTGGGCAGGACGAGTCAGTAACTGTTCTGCATCTCTAAATAAAATAAGCACATAAAACCCAGGATGGCCTGTAAGTTGTTGGAATTCTTTTAAATTTTATGTTTTTATTTTTAATGTTTTTTAATCAATTTTAGGTTTTACTTCATTTTAAATTGTCTCTATAATCCATTTAAAACAGTTCAGAAACCTATAACGAGCTGTTAAAGGCTATGTGGGTATTCTGGAGAGGGCATTGGTGATAAAAGTTAATCACCTGTTGGAGATCGCTCTTTCTCATGAAGCCTCTTGGTTGTGAAGGTTCAGTTTGGTTGCTTCTCCTGCATCCAGAAAAGATAAATGTGGACAAGTAATGAATTTGGACAGTGGGTCATTTCTAGCACTGTCTGGCCCACATTGTTTGTTACATGGATCTGGGAATAAATATTGGTTTCATTGCCACATTGTGTTCATCAGAGAAGCAGGGGCTCATTTTAATGTCTAAAAATTTGCTCTGGTGTTAAGAGTTTAATGAGGAAGCATACAGTTCCTGTAAAAAAAAAGTATTCAACCTCCTTCAAAGTTTTCATGTTTTATTGTTATATAACCCTGACTCACAGTGGATTTAATTTGACTTTTTTGACACTGATCAACAGAAAAGACTCTTCCGTGCCAAAGCGAATACAAATTTCTGCAAATTGGTCTAAATTCATTACAATTATTAAACACAAAATTACTCATCCTCTTCAAGTCAATATTTAGTAGATGCACCTTTGGTAATTACAGCCTTGAGTCTGTGTGGATAGGTCTCTATCAGCTTTGCATGTCTGAATACTGCAATTTTTCCCCCATTCTTCTTTATAAAATTGCTCAAGCTCTGTCAGAATGCATGGGAATCGTGAGTGAACAGCCCTTTTTCAAGTGCAGTCATAACTTCTCAACTGGATTAAGGTCTGGACTCTGACTTGGCCACTCCAGGATATTAGCAGTTGTTTTTAAGTCATTCCTGTGTAGCTTTGGCTTTATACTTGGGCGCACTCTTGCTGGGAAATAAATCTCCCCAAGTCACAGTTCTCTTGCAGACCGCATCAGGGTTTCCTCCAAGAATTCACTGTGTTTTGCTGCATTCATTTTACCCTCTACCTTCACGAGCCTTCCAGGGCCTGTTGCAGTGAAGCCACCACCATGCTTCATGGTAGGGATGTTGTGTTTTTGATGACATGTGGTGTTTTGCATATGCCAAACATCGCGTTTAGTCTGATGGCCAAAGAGCACAACTTTGGTTTCATCAGACTATAGAACCTTCTTCCAGCTGTCTTGAGTCTCCCACATGCCTTCTGGCAAACTCCAGTCAAGGTTTCATGTTTTTCTCCCCCAACAATGGCTTTCTCTTTGCCACTCTCCCATAAAGCTGTGACCGGTGAAGTACCCGGGCAACAGTTATATGCACAGTCTTTCCCATCTTAGCCACTGAAGCTTGTAACTCCTCCAGAGTTGTGATAGATCTCTTGGTGGCCTTCTCCACTAGACCCCTTGCGTGGTCACTCAGTTTTTGAAGACAGTCTGCTCTAGGCAGATTTACAACTGTGTCATATTCTTTCCATTTCTTGACGATTGACTTAACTGTACTCCAAGGGATATTCAGTGACTTGGAAATTTACTTATTTTGATCTCCTGTCTTGTGGTTTTCAATAACCTTTTCATAGAGTTGCATGAAGCGTTCTTTTGTCTTCATGGTGTAGGTTTTGCTAGGATATTGACTCACCAGTAGTTTGACCTTCCAGATACAGGTGTATTTTCACTACAATCAATGGACATAACTTGAATGCATACAGATCTCCAAAAACAGATCTCCATATAACTAATATGTGACTTCTAAAACCAATTGCATGCACCAGTGATGATTTGGTGTGTCATATCAAAGGGAGTGAATACTTATGCAATAAGATAATTTTGTGTTTTATATTTGTAATTAATTTAGATCACTTTGTAGAGATCTGTTGTCAGTATGGCACAAAAGAATCTTTTTCCGTTGATCAGTGTCAAAAAAAGCCAAATTAAATCTACTGTGATTCAATGTTGTAAAACAGTAGAACATGAAAGTTTATGGAGGGGGTGGCGGGGGTGAATATTTTTTTTATATGCACTGTAAATGCAGAAGGTGGGAGAGTTTTGGGGCTTCCTTTTACACGTTGCTATTTCATAATAAAATAATGAGCATACAGAGCTAAGATAAAGCATGATCTCATTGAATGGCAGAACATGCTGAGATTGCTAAATGCCTAATCCTTAGATGTTTCAATTTTAAAAAAATGGCTGGCTCTGTTTAGGGGAAGGAATATTTCTTTTGTTATTGCTCTCTGAAACTTAAAAAAACTGAATCGTATTAGTATTCTTCAAACAGTGTACATTGTTGATTTTCTATAGAATTGTCACTCTCTGTAGTACCTCTATTTAAATGCAATGGACAGATTGGATTTCCTCATCAGTAGCTCTATCTATATACGTATAAATTTTATCAGTAGAATCTATTGCAGACTTGGTTTATTCTTGTGTATGAGTGTTTTAAAGTCATGTGATTTTGTTGCAGTCGTTTTACTTATTTTCCATGAAACAGTCATCAATTGTATATTATTTAGTTATTGTGAATACTTGTGTAAAAAAGGAAAGGATGGATTGGTAACAGGTACCATGTATTTTTTAAAACTCAGACTTCCTACTGGTGCTTTTGAAACTTGCAACTACTTCAATTTGTAAGATCACCTCTGTTTGAAACTCTGTTGTCAGAAACAGTTCCCCTTTCACCTACTCTGACCATGAACATATTAATCTTTTATAGTAGGTAGCAGTGTAATCCCAATATTGCTGACCTGCATAAGCCTTGATCACTTATTCTATGGTGTAGGTTCAATAAATTGTTTAATGTGCTGTCAGGGCTTCCCTTAATGGCAGGAAGAAGTGACTAAAATCATAGGGCACTTGAGAGCAATAAGCACCATGCAATTCACATTTGTGGTGAGTAGATAATAGCAGATATTTCTGGTGGGATTGCGTCTAAGCATGTAGTTGTGTAATTAAAATAACTTTGGCGCTTTTCTATATTTTGTGTTGAATCAAGATGTAACTGCTTTTCTGTTTAGTGAGATGAAGTTGGTACACATATCATTAATTAGTACTGGAGGGTCTGGATGGGAATGGGGAACGCACCCCATGGGGCATATATGCTGGTAGAACATTAAAAGCAGCGTTTCAGATTGATCACACTTTCATTCTAAAGAAAAATGCAACTAAAATTTTAGTTTTTATCCTGAGATGAGACTAAATGGGTGGCTTCATACCTGGAGCATGATGTTATTTCAAAGAGGGAACAATACATATATGTTAAAACGCTACCTCATACACGGGGACAAAAATAAATACTAGGATTGTTGGCTCTCCCTATCATTATAACACCAATTATAGTAGTTCAAAAGTCAAAATAGATTGAACGGTGTCATTGGAAGCAGACTTTCACCAGTAATTGTGGATTAAGAATGTAGAGCAGTAGTTAAATAATATTTAAACCCAAGAATGGTGTAGTCAGGACATGTTAAATTATTGGTTTATCATTGTCACATACACTGAGATAAAATGAAATTTTTTTCCTGCATATAGATTGAATTGTTACATGGTTTATTGAGGTAGAACAAAGTAAAACAATAGCAGTGGAGAATAAGACCATGAGACTGACTTACTGCTGTTAAGCATCTGGCATTTGGGAGTATATAGTCCTCCAAACCACAACAAGGTTGTGGTCCTCTTGGAAGACCATAAGACATAGGAACAGAATTAAGCCATTCAGCATTGAATCTGCTCCACCACTCCATCATAGCTGATTTATTATCCCTCTCAACCCTATTTTCCTGCCTTCTCCCCATAACCTCCATTTTAGATATAACCAGCTACGGCCTCCTCAGTCATCTGTGGCAGTGAATTCCACAGATTCACCACTCTGGCTAAAGAAATTACTCCTCATCTCTGTTCTAATGGGACATTGTTTATTTTGAGGCTGTGCCCTCTGGTTTCAGACTCGCCCGCTAAAGAAAGGATCCTCTCCTCATCCACTCTTTGAATTTTCATTAGGTCTCAATGAGATTCCCCTCATTCTTCCAGTGAGTACAGGCCGTGAGCCATCAATTGCTCCTTGTACGTTAATCCTTTCATTCCTGGAATCATTTTCGTGTACCTCCTTTGAACCCCCTTCAATGTCAGCACATCCTTTCATAGGTAAGGGGCTCAAAACTGTTCACAGTATTCCAAATGCTGCTTCATACCAATCTGTTTGAAGCCTCAGCACTACATCTTAAAATGTAAAAGCTACAGAGAAATTGCAGTGCAGGCAAACAATAAAGTGCAAGGTCATAACAAGGTAGAGGGTGAGGTCAAGAGCCCTTGCCATCATACAAGAGATCTGTTCAAGTGTATGATAACAGCAGGATAGAAATTGTCCTTGAGCTTGGTAGTACATGTTTTCAAGCTTTTCAGTTTCTTGCTGATGGGAGAGAGGTGAACGCAGTATGTCCAGGGTGGGTATGGTCTTTGATTACGATGGCTGCGTTACTGAGGCTGTGCAAAGTGCAGACAGAAATCCATGGAGGGGAGGTTGGTTTTTGTGATGTGCTGAGCTGTGTCCACAATTCTTTGCAGCTTCTTGTGGTCATATGTAGAGCAGATGCTCTCTGCTGTTATGCATCTAGAAACAATACATTATCTGATACTAAGATTTTTGTTTGATAGGAAGATAATATTGAGCAGAACTGGAATAAGTATTTGAAAGATAATAATGTTTCACTCACTTATTAAGTCATTGGAGGATGTGTCTAATAAAGTAGTTGACGGGGAAACAGTGAATGTTGGTGCAGTTGAATTTTGAAGCCTTTTGATAAGGGCCTAGACTAGATTGGTGAATGAAGTTTGAACATGTGGAATTAGTAGTGATTCATTTGTATAAGTTAAAGGTTGGTTAGCAGATAGAAATCAAAAAGTAAGAATAAATGGGTTCTCTTCAGATTCCTGTATGGATTCATGGGTTACTGGAAAAATTGGTGCTCGGGTCCCAACTATTCATAGTCAATGTCGGCAGGATGATTGAGTGGACTAAATGTAACTTTTCTAAGTTTGCAGATGACACAAAAAATGGCAGTGGTTGTAGTGATAATGTATGCAAAGAGGTGTTAAGGGGATGCAGATAAATAATTGAGTGAGCGAAACATGGCAGCTGTGTGTTATCGATTAAAATGTGATTTATCACTTCAGAAGTCAAATACTGACTATTTTAAAAATAATAACAGATTGAGAAAGGTTTGATGTATATGTGCAGAAATCATAAAAAGCTAACCTGCAGCTGCAGCAAACACATAGAATGGCTTTTTTACAAAAGGAGTTGAATACAGAAATCTTTCTTGTGCTATATAGACGTTGATGAAGTATGATGTACAGTTTTGATCTCCTTAACTGGAAAAAATATACCCACTCTGGAGATATTGCAGCAAAGATGAACCAGAATGATTTCTGGGTTGGTCAGCTTTATCTTTCAAGAAGGGACTGAGTAGGTTGGGTCACTATTCTTTACAATTTAAAAGAATGACATATTAACCCATTGACACATACAGTTTTCTAAGACTGAGAGGGTAAATAGATGGAGAAAGTTTCCCATGCCTGAAGAGTCTAGAATAGAGATTATGGACTAACGGCCATGTAGGAGGAATTTCTTCACCTGTTATGTGGTGAGTTGATAGGTTTCTGTATATTGTCATTTTTGGCATGACCAGGCCAATATTTTCTGTGAGAAATGTAAAGCTTTAGATATTAGACCTCAGATCTTTACCATCGCTGAATTGTAATGACATTACCATGACAGATAACAGAGCTTAATCCATTGAAATGTGAAAAGCAAGTAAATGTCAACATCTGATAATACAGTTTGTTATAATGCAGTGTTATATGGCTGTCACTTGTTACCATCAAATATCATCAAGATGTGTAAAAAGCCTCTGTTGAGACTTACAATATCTTCAACTCTTGTTTTTTCTGCTTCCTCTGCTTTTGTGCCCTTCCCTCAGTTGGTTGTGAGGCACACAACTTAATATCTGGCTTTTGCCACTATAGGTTTAGTACTCTTTATAAGGTACTATATTTCAGTAGCTTAGATTAACCTGCCGTTTAATTATTCATTCTATTTTGTTTAGAGGCAAATGGTTTGTGTGCAGGACATGACTTGCTGTAAGGAAAACTGAACTGTGTACTGCACCTTAGCATTCCACTGGCAACATACACTGGCAATTTTTATTTCGAAGTATCTAAATAGATCAATGAGCAAACAAACTATTATTGAGGTGAATTGTTTCAGATGAAAGGTAATATATCGTATTGGATTATTTTTAAATGGGGCCTCAGTTCCTTGGGATGAAAGATTACAATAAACAGTTCCCTATTTCCATCCTGTGATATGCTGAAGAGTACATGTGTCTCCAATGTTAGTTGTCTATAAAAGTGAGTTCTGTTGTAGTGTTCCCTGTTGCGTGCTACAAAAAAGACATAAATGGGATCATGGATTAAAGTAGTACCTAAGAAGCCACTTTTGTCTTGAGGCACTGAAAGATGGAAAACTGGCAGTGGATTTGTTTCTGAATGTTCCCTTAAAGGTTCACTTTTGATCATGAGATACTTTGGTGTATGGTTTGCTTGGCATTCTTAATTTGAGTTCAGGAAGTATACTGCATCCGATGCTCCCAGTGTGGCCTTTTATATATTGGTGAGACACGACGCAGACTGGGAGACCGTTTCGTGGAACACCTACGCTCGGTCCGCCAGAAAAAGCAGGATCTCCCAGTGGTCACACATTTTAATTCCACGTCCCATTCCCATTCTGATATGTCTATCCATGGCCTCCTCTATTGTCAAAATGAATCCAAACTCAGGTTGGAGGAACAACACCTTATATACCGGCTGGGTAGCCTCCAACCTGATGGCATGAACATTGACTTCTCTAACTTCCGTTAATGCCCCTCCTCCCCTTCTTACCCCATCCCTGACATATTTAGTTGTTTGCCTATTCTCCATCTCCCTCTGGTGCTCCCCCCCACCTTTCTTTCTCCTGAGGCCTCCCGTCCCATGATCCTTTCCCTTCTCCAGCTCTGTATCACTTTCGCCAATCACCTTTCCAGCTCTTAGCTTCATCCCTCCCCCTCCGGTCTTCTCCTATCATTTCGCAGTTCCCCCTTCCCCCACTACTTTCAAATCTCTTACTATCTTTCCTTTCGGTTAGTCCTGACGAAGGGTCTCGGCCCGAAATGTCGGCAGTGCTTCTTCTCCTTCTAGATGCTGCCTAGCCTGCTGTGTTCTACCAGCATTTTGTGTGTGTTGTTGTCAGGAAGTTTTTCTTGTGTTTCCATATCCTCCAACATTGTGATCTGGGAGACTCACAAACTCCCAGGAATATCTTCCTTAAGGTTGTTTTCCAGATAACTGTTGTGCATTGGCTAAATAATTCAAATCAGAAACAATGCAAGTGAGCTGGAGGTTGATTTGAGAGTATTTCATTAAGGTTCTGACATTTTGTATTGAATGCTGTTGAATAATAGGTTCTAAATACTCTTATTCAGCTTGGTAACTGATAGAATATTTGATTACAAATTTAATTAGTTAATGTACCTTAAGATAGATTGTTGTGACTCTAGCACTCATATTTATGAGTAGCTATTGTACAGTGATTACAATGATTAAAATAAGTTCATACCTTCAGCAATTTAAGTATTTGAAGTAAATTTTTAAGGTATTGGAAATACTCAGCAGGTTGCACAGCAAATATGGAGAAAGAAACAGATAAGAACTCAGATCAGTGATCTAACTCTGCCCATGTTTATTTTAATCTGCTGATTCCTCATTTATCTTGTTCTGATATTTAGCTACTGCAGTACTCATGAGGCTTCATCTGTAAATTTATTATTTGGATCTCATGAAGTTCGTGATACCCGTGTCCTTGCTAACTTATACTAAGCCCCAGTCAAACAATTCCCATCAGTTTGAAATGTTTATCCTTGTGCAAAAATCCTTCAGTTCTGTTGCTTTTCTCCATGGCGTTAACAGTCTCTATGATTAACAAGAACTTCAAATTCATCCACTCTATCCTCTTTGGATGCCTAACAGGTGTACATTCAGTTGTCCAGGTTGCATTCAAGCCTCTCTAATGCTTTCTTTTTCTTTGAAATTTCTTATGTCTGACCAAGCAGTTGTTCAACTTTACTGCTATCTCTTACTGTCCATGTTCTTTTTGTCTTTTCTTCCTTTGTGACTTGTGCTTTTGCTACCAGATTTGTGCAATTTCCTGTGCTAAGCTCCATCTTTTTAGAAAAATTTGGAAAAAAAACCATCATTTTCTTGGGAGTCATAATTGACGTTTTAATGAAGAATAGTTTCAATGGTTTAATGTGTTTTAGTTTGTATTTGAATAATTCTGGTTTCATATTTTTAAGTCACTTACATTGACGCAATTGATGGTCAGATGGCATGTGTTCATGGAACATCTGATGCAACGCTTAAATGTTAATTTGTAGCTCATTTTGTCATGAGGTTCCAATGGTTTTTGAGCAGAATCTATCTACTTATATTTCCTCAAAATCCTTAGTTTAGATGATGATGATCTTGGGAGTTGAGATAATCTGAATGCTTTCATTTATAATATCAATAGGTTCAATAGGTACATTTAATATCAGAAGTGTATACAGTATACATCCTGAAATTCTTTTTCTTTGCAAATATTCACAAAACAGAGGGGTGCCCCAAAGAATGAATGACACTTACCGGTAAATGTTAGAACTCCAAAGGCCCCACCCCCCAGCTCCCCCCTCCCACGCACAAGCAGCAGCAAGTCAACAAGCTGCCCCCCTCCCCCACCAGCAAAAAAGCTTTGGTACACTCCACTGAGCACTTGAAAGTTGTTAAATATGATACTAGGTACACTCTGGCCACTTTATTAGGCACCTCCTGTACCTAATAAATTGGCCACTTAAATGTATGTTTGTGGTTTTCCATCCATTTCAAGGTTCAATATATTGTGCTTTCAATGATGCTCTTCTGCACACTACTGTTGGAATGTATAGTTATTTGAATTATTATCTCCTTTCTGTTAGCTTGAACCAGTCTGGCCATTCTCTGGCTTCTTTAAAAAGGTGTTTTCACCCATGGAATTGCTGCTCGCTGGTTTGTTTTTTGCACCATTCTCTGTAAACGCTAGAGACTGTTGTCTGTGAAAATCCCAGGAGATCAGCAGTTTTTGAGAAGCTCAAACCACCTCGTCTGGCAGCAACAATCATTCCACAGTCATAGTCACTTAGATTACACTTCTTCCTCATTCTGATGTTTAGACTGAACAAAAACTGAACCTCTTGACCATGTATGAATGTTTTTGTGCATTGAGTTTCTGCCATGATTGGCTGATTAGATAACTGTAGTAACAAACAAATGTATCTAATAAATGGCTACTGAGTGTATATTGATATGATATTTGTGTCATAAGATTAGTGCAGTGTCACTGTATAGTTATTGTTTTGTCATGGTTATGAGCAGGGGTATTCCCTTAAACCTGCTCCATCATTATATAAGATAACGACTGATCTGGTTGACATCTAAATTCTGTGTTCTTGTCAACCCACATTAACTTTTCACAATAATTTTCACAAACGTAGATATCAAGTATCTACCAGTCGCTACCTTAAGCTATATGAGGACTGCTTTCACTACCCCTTGACTCATCTACCTTAAATGAGTGACTGCACTGTGATCTTCAGTTTCAGCTTCTCATAACATCTTCTTCACTTTCTCCTTGTATGTTTCAATCAAACTCACTTTGTAAACTCCAGCAACAACTCCAACTTATCCAATTTATAATGCAGTTTGCTCATTCCAGGTATTAGACTGGTAAACCTCCGAACATACTTGCAGTAAAATCCCAATAATCCAGTATCTACTTTCTTGGAAATCCTGATAAATTGGCATCTGATTCAGAGTCAAACAGCAGGCCCTTTGGCCCACCTAGTCCATGCTGACAATCAACTGCCCATCAATACTAATCCCATTTACCGAGACTTGGTCTGTAGTGTGGCTAACTTAAGAAATTAAGAAAGTGAGCTAGGGGGTTCAGAATGCAAACAGGGGTCTAGCATGTCTGTACATCCAAGATCCAGACTGTGGGCTGAGTACGCAGCCGAAGATATTTCCCATACCTCTTAAAATTCACTGGTTCATTGGAAAATATACTATTATGTAACATGCCAAATATATATGTATTTGGGTTCTGATATTGTGTACCAGCCAATAGTCTGAAAAATCTGATAGACTGGCAACACCAAAGTCCAGTGGATCAGGATTATCAGAGTTTTACTGTACATCTTTTCTTTAAATGGAGACCAATTCGGTACATGGTATTTCAGAATGGTCCTACCAAAGTAACATATGACTGAAGCATAACTTTTATACATACTGCAGTAAGCGCTATCTTTCTGTAGTGTGGCTAACTTGTGAATTCAGAATGTGAGCTAGGGGGTTCAGAATGCAAGCAGTAGTCCACAAATAGTCTCTACGTCCTATTTTCTGTACCTGCATTATTAGTCTTTAGTAAATCTTGCTGTAAGCACCCATACAAGACAGTAAGATATAGGAGCAGAATTAGGCCAGTTGGTCCATTGAGTCTGCTCCGCCATTTCATTGTGGTTGATCCATTTCCCTCTCGGCCCTAATCTCCTACCTTAACCCTGTATCCATGCCCTCATCAAGAAGCTATCAATCTCTGCCTTGAATGTATCCAATGACTTAGCCTACACAGCCACCTGTGGTAACGAATTCCACAGATTCACCACCCACTTGGCTAAAGAAATTTCTCCTCATCTCCTTTCTAAATGGATGTCCCTCTATTCTGAGGCTGTGTCCTCTGATCTTGGGCTCCCTTACCAAAGGAAACATCTTCTCCACATCCTCTCTATTGAGGCCTTTCAACATTCGATAGTTTTCTATGAGCTCCTCTGAATTCTTCAGAATTCCAGTGAGTACAGCTCAGAGCCATCAAATGCTCCTCATATGATAAGCCTTTCAATCCCAAAATCATTTTCATGAACCTCCTTTGAACCTTCTCTAATGTCAGCATATCCTTTTGTAGATAAGGGGTCCAAAACAGCTCTCAATACTCCAAAAAGGGGCACACCAGTGCCTATAAAAACCCTCACATGACATCCTTGTCCCTATATTTTAGTCCTTATTCCATAAACTACATGCATACAAGTGTAACACCTTCAATCCTCTATGCATTGTACTTTCAAATTTTGCCCTCTTTTTACATTGCAACTCATCTCTTTTGACTGCAATTTTGCTCTATCATTGGCCTCTCCTTGCTAGCATTGCTTCTGTTTGTAAACCAACTACTCCATCCTCAGCCCCATCACTCCAGTTCCCATCCCCCTGTCAAATTAGTTTAAACCCTCCTGAACAGCTCTTGCAAATCTGTCTGCAAGGATACTGGTCCCCCTTGTATTCAGGTGTAACCCGTCCTTTTGTACAGGTCGTACCTTCCCTAGAAGAGATCTTAATGACCCACAAATCTGAATCACTGCCCCCTGCACCAGTTCCTCATCCCCCTTTCATCTGCCAAATCATGCTATTCTTTCCATCACTAGTGCGTGGCATAGGTAGCAATCTAGACATTACTACCCTGGAGGTCTTGCTTTTCAGCTTTCTACCTAGCTCCCTACAATCTCTCTTTATGACTTCCTCATCTTTCCTACCTATATCATTGGTGCCAATATGTAGCAAAACTTCTGTAGCTCACCCTTCCCCTTTTGAATGTCATAGACCTGATTCAAGACATCCCAACCCTGGCACCTGGGAAGCAACATGCCATCTGGGTGTCTCTATCACACTGACAGAATCTCTTCTCTATTCCTCTAACTATGGAATCTCCTATCACTACTGCAGTCTTTTTCACCTCTCCTCTCTTCTGAGCCACAGTGCCAGAGACCTAGTCTCTGCGGCTCCAACCCCGGTAGGTCATCCCCTCAATTGTATCCAAAGTTGTGTACTATTATTGAGGGGAACGGGCAGAGGGGTACTCTGCACTAGGTGTCCATTTCACTTCCTTCTGACATTCACCTAGTTATCTGCCTCCTGCAACCTAGGCGTGACTACCTCCCTGTAGCTCCTATCTATCACTTCCTCAGTCTCCCGTATGAGCTAAAGGTCATGGAGCTGCAGCCCCAGTTCCTTAACACGTTTTCTGAGGACCTGAAGCTCAGTGCACCTGGAGCAGACGTGGTTATCCGGGAAGCTAAAGCAAGGTAGCCCAGAATTCCCACATTTCTCACACAGACCAAAGCACTGCCCTTGGAACAATTCTCACTGCACTAATTGTGCCTGAACAGAGGAAGAATAAATAAAACTTACCAGATACTTACCTTGCCCAAGCCTGATCTTTCCTCAGCCTGATGAGCCAAACCCCTCCAACACTGCCCCACTCTTGCAATGGCCATTCTGCTTGCACCTGCCTAATTTTTATTCACCCTTCTAATGAATCCTGCTCACTGATTGGGTGCAGTCCATCTCTGAAAACTACCACGAAGTGCTACAGTTTTTAATCTTCAACTGTGAACCTAAGTGGAATCGCCAGCGCTTCTTGTGCTCCCACTCAGTGATTGGATGCAGTCCAATTTTGAAAACGGATGTGAAGTTCTGCCTTTTTTAATCTTCAGCTGCGGACCTAAGTTAAATTGCTGCTTCTTCTTGAGCTCCCGCTGACTGATTGGGTGTAGTCCAACTCGTTTGTCTCTTAGATAATGTGCTGCTTTGTTATTTCTTCTGCTAAAATGGATAGCTTCACATTTTTCCCTTTTATGCTCATTCACCAGATCCTTGCCCACTTACTTAACCATGTACACTTAACCTCTTCTGTAGCCTCCTTGTGTCTGTTTACATCACCAGAAAATTTAGCATTCATGATAATCGTGCAAATCATTCATTCAAATCATTTATTTAAAGTTGTAAAATATTGAGGCCTAGGCATTAATTCCTTAGTTACATCTGAAGCTTATTTAAACGTACTTTATAAACTACATTCCCTTCCCCATGTCTTTACAACTTTTTAAATTGACTGTGAATAAAAAGAACCAAATCAACAAAAGCTCATTTTCTATAAAAATGTCTTTACCTGCCTAATGAAATCATTGAAATTTCCTTTTGAATTTTGCCTTTAGCAAACTAAATCATAATTCAAGTAATAAACCCAAAGCTTGCCCTTTCACAATTCCTACATCAGGTTTTAAACCATGCCTTGATTAAGACAACTTTCAGAGGATCTTAGAAGAAGAACTGTAGAGATGCATGAAGCTGGAAAAGGTTACAAAAACATTTCTAAAGACCTGAGTGTTCATCAGTCCACAGTGAGAGAAATTGTCTACAAATGGAGGAAACTCAGTACTATTGCTACTCTCTCTAGGAGAGGGCATCCTGCAAAAGTCACACCAAGGGCACAATGTGCAATGCTGAAGAAGGTGAAAAAGAACCTAAGGGTGATGGTAAAACACTTGCAGAAACTTCTTGAGCTTGCTAAAGTCTCTGTTCATGGGTCCACTATAAGAATGGTGTTCATGGAAGGACACCATGAAAGAAACCACTGCTCTACAAAAAAAACATTGCTGCATGTCTCAAGTTTGCAGAAGACTACCTGGATGTTCTACAACACTTCTGGGACAATGTTCTATGGACAGATGAGATAAAAGTTGAACTTTTTGGCAGAAATGCATATTGCTATGTTTGGAGAAAAAAAGGGCATTGCACATCAACGCCAAAACGTCAACCCAACTGTGAAGTATGTTGGAAGGAGCATCATGGTTTGGGGCTGCTTTGCTGCTTCAGGGCCCGGACAGCTGAGGTCATTGAGGGAACAATGAGCTCACAATTGTATTGACATTTTACAGGAGAATGTCAGGTTAGCAGTCCGTCACCTGAAGCTTAATATAATGTGGATAATGCAACAAGAGAATGATTTGAAAGACAAGAGTAAATCAACAACAGAATGGTTTAAAAAGAAGAAAATTTGTGTTTTGGAATGGCTGCATCAAAGTCCTGAGCTTAATCCTATAGAAATGTTGTGGAAGGATCTGAAGCGAACAGTTCATACAAGGAAGCCCACCAACATCTCACTGTTGAAGCAGTTTTATAAGGAGGAGTGGCCTAAAATTCCTCTAAGCTGATGTGCAGGACTGACCAACAGTTACCGGAAACATCTGGTTGAAGTTATTGCTGTACAAGGGCGTCACATCTGTTACCCCACATTTTAGGTCATATTTATGCTGAAATAGAGAAAATTCTACAGGGTTCACCAACTTCCTAGCACCACTGTAGATGTTTGGTGTAAAGGCCATTCTTGTACACGCTTCAGTGTAGTATTGATGATAATTTGGAGTTTATCCTCGCACAGACATGTGTTAATTGCATATTGGCATGTGGTGGGTGTAAATTTGCTCCATTCCATTTTGAAAACAATGTTTGGTATAGTAGTGCAGTGAGGAATGTTAAGAAGATGCTTGGAACATTAACATAACCTTGCTTGATCCCAGTTTTCTCTTGGATTAGCTACATGGTGGACCGCAGTACTGAAAATCATGGTTTATGTTATTGCTAAACTATTTTTGGCAGCCTGGCAAGTTACATGCATGTTTCCGTAGACAGTTTGTGGAAGAGCAATATCTGAGGTGTTGCAACTGTCTAAGTAATGTTATGTTCTGGATTCTAAATGAACAAATTCTCAGAAGCACCTAAAATAACATTGGGATAGTGTGTGTACAACATTTATAATATGTCTACAGTGTAGTCCTGGAGCTATCTATTCCAACTATTTGTTTTAGAGAAGCTTCGTCCACCCTTCAGCTAAAGAAGTAAGTGAAATCATACGGTGTAAAATTACAAGTTAGTAGGCTATGTTCACCATGTATTTAGCAACATCAGTGGGTGTGTAACAAATGTTTTAGTTGCATCTTGAGATTTGATGATATTTTAAAATTTATACAAATCTGTCAGTAAATGTACATTGTGAGGTTGAGAAGGTAGTTTTTTGTGCCTTGCAGACATTGGATTCGATATCGTGTTGAATTAAGTTACACGTGATATGTCTATAATAAATGATTAATTCTTGTGCTGTAATCCAAAGTAATGGTCTCCAATATCTGTATATAATACATGGGTGATAAGACCACAGGGAATTCCTTTTTGTGAATAAATTAGCCATAAATGAAATAGCATAGTCTGATGAATATTTTTCTCATTAAAATGATTGCAGACAGATTAGAGTATAGAGTATATAGACAAAACATTATGTAATTTGATTTTTTTCAGCTGGTGGATGTAATAGTCACGCTGAAAATGATAAAGGCTTCATGATGTAATTATTAACTGATGACCCCTACTTAAAAGATACATGAGTAATAGGATAAATGTGTGGCATGGCTTGATGACTAGTTAGAGTGAATCTTGCATTTCAGGAAATATTACTTTTGATTGCAAAGATTTTCCCATTGTTTGCAAATACTGCATGTACCATTTAAAACTTGTGTTCTCTTTAGTTGAATTTCTTAGTATGCTGTGTTGTGCAAGCAGCCTCAGCTTGAGATTTTCTAATAAATGAGTGGCTAACCATGGTGGGCAAATTATGTGTATAACCAAATGGATAAAATAACATACATTTTCAGGTTATCTGCATTGGTTGAGAGATTCATCTTCCATTTTGTGAGACTATCAAGTAGTTTTGTAATGTTGGCTTCTTTAACAGGCTACTAAAGGGTAAAATTGACCTGTCAGCATTCTCACGCAGGACCAAAAATAAACAAAATGGACAACTAACCCAGAATTGACCTAGGTGCCAGAAATGGCGACAACAAAAAATACCTATAAAATCCTCCTTACTAATATGTTATTGAGTCATAGAGGACGACAGCACAGAAACAGGCCATTTAGCTCATCTGGTCCATGCTGACCTAATCTTGAGATCCTTTGGTAAATTTGTAAGATTAGTTATGTTACAACCTGATATAATCAATTCATACCTTACACTCAGTCAAGAACCCAGGCACCTCCATCTCCATTTCTGGATGTGTTTTGACCCATCAGTAGGACAAACCCAGAAGTGATGCCAGGGTGGCATAAAGGGAGGAAACTGCCCCAAGACACCTCAAAGTAGACTCTAGATCCCATGACATCTCATGGTATCAGTTTAAGTATCAGTTTAAATTTGAACAAGGAACCCTTCTGCTGATTACCCTCTGTTTGCCCCCCCCCCCCCCCCCCCAGCTGATGAATCAGTACTACTCAATGCAGAATTGAATTGACTTTATTACTTACGCCAGGGGGTCACCAACCTGTTTTGCACCGTGGACCGGTTTAATATTGAAAATATTCTTGCAGACCGGCCAACAGGGGGGTGGGGTGTTGTTAATCACGACCGGAATATAGGTGATAAGTCAACTATAAGTCACTTATAAGTGGCTAATACACTCAATTTCGTTTCTAAAAGGGTTTATCTAATGAATTTAATATTAAACACAAGGCGCATATTTTCCTTGCATGAATATAGTGATAAGTCAATTATAACTCACTTATAAGTCAATAGCATCATAACAGTTTAAGTAATGTTTGGATATTAAACACACAGCGCATATTTTCCTTGTATGAATATATAAAATCTTTGCAACACACCAGTGAGCGGACAAGGTAAGGGCTGGAGGTTTCTGCACTGGGGCTGCGGTGGTCGCAGTCCAGAGAGACCAGCCGACAAAAGTTTAGTTTGAGGGATATAACCATATAACAATTACAGCACGGAAGCAGGCCATCTCGGCCCTTCTAGTCCGTGCCGAACACTTATTCTCACCTAGTCCCACTGGCCCTCACTCAGCCCATAACCCTCCATTCCTTTCCTGTCCATATACCTATCCAATTTTACTTTAAATGACAATACCGAACCTGTCTTTCCAGATGACTTCCAGTAGATCGAAGCGAGGTAGCTGCTCTGCTACTTATGAAACCCTGAGCCCGAATTAGGTCGCCTTGAATATTTTAGCACCGGGTTCCCCACGAACATTGGGTGTGCTAAACAGGTTTAGAGGTGGCGCCCATCTGTCTGCGCTCCAAGCCAGTATCAGTGGCACTTCTCACAGGCCGCATGAGGCAGCCGGTTACTCGAGGCCAACCAGTGATCCCTGGCGCTAGGGTATCACTGCGTTTAGGCGACTGATGACCTTGCGCGGGTAATGACTTTGTGTGTGTAATGACTTCGCGTGCGTTCAAGTTCAACAGTGGGCATGACAGGGAATGAGGAAAAGTGCAGCTGAGTCATATCGTTTCATATCACCAAATCATACCGTTCCTTCATGGCCCAGTAGCACATGCTTTGCATTCTGGTACCAGTCCACGGCCCGGTGGTTGGGGACCACTGACTTACACCATTCATATACTGTATATGAGGAGTAAAAATCTCTATGCTACGTCTCCGTCTAAATGTGCAATGCGCAATTTGCAGTAATTTCTAATAAATAGTATGTACAACAGGACAGTCAATATCACATAGAAATACAATTGTATCAGCATGAATTAATCAGCCTGATGGCCTGGTAGAAGATGCTGTCAGGGAGCCTGTTGGTCCTGGCTTTTATGCTGCGGTACTGTTTCCCAGATGGTAACAGCTGCAACAGTTTGTGGTTGGGGTGACTCGGGTCCTTTTTACACACCTGTCTTTGTAAATGTCCTGAATAGTACTTGGAAGAAGCAGTGTAAGTGGCATAGGTTGCAGAATATACTCTGGGTGGGGAACTTAACTCCCCATCATATAAAGTGGCTTGGTAGTGGCATTTCTGACCAAGCTGGCTATGTGGTTTGCAGGTTTTTCCAATCCTGTGTATTGGCATCCCCAAACCAGATGGTAGTGCAGCCAGCCAGAATGCTCTCCATATACACCTGGTCTAAATAAACCTAAAATTTAGAAAGTTTAGGGGTGGGGGGGGGGTAAAGAAAAGATTAAATACAACCAGTACTATGTAGCGCTTCATCTTCACTCATGGGAGAGGTGATAGGACAGGCCTTGTGTACATTCTAGTGCACATTCTCCAGTTTCTCAAGGCTATCTCAAATGGTACCTCTCTACTTATAACGGACGTGGATCAGAAATTCTCAGGAGTCAGTGAGGATACTATATTTTTGTCAAGGAGTCTTTGAGAGCATTCTGAAATCTTTTCTTCTGTTCATCGGGGTAATCTCTTTCCATAACAGAGCTTATGGTTATGTTGTGTCAGGTATCTGAGTGACTTTGCCTTCTCAGTATAGCTGATTGATTGTAACAGGTACTCCAATGCTGACAGTGTTGCGCTAGCAAAGGTTACTGGCATTGATTCACTTATCCTTGAGTTACTTTGAATATTTTTGTGGCGGCAGTAATAATTGTGGTTTTCCACTGTTGTAAGGTGCCTGATACAGTAGTATAGAAATCACTGCTGTCCAGTAAACCATGAGTTTTGTGTCAGATCCAAGTTTCTACTATTCAATTACCAGTTTTCTCAAGCAACTAAAAGCTACACTTGCACATGGAAGGTAGTGTTGAATTTCATCAGCATCTAAACTGGTCAGTGGTGACTCCACATACGAGATGTACTCTATGTTTTAAAAGTTTCATGTAAATCTTCATTGTCAATTGGCAGTTTTCTGCATAGAGTGAAGATTGGTGAAGGACGTTTATCTTGCAAATGTTGAGTGCATGGCGTATCCTTTCATATGTTCAGTAAAATTGATGATTGCTTTGGAAGCTGGACAAACATTATATCCATAAAATCTGCAAAATAATAAGCCATACATTGCAATAGAAATCTCTGACCCCTCTCACTGTCTTTTACCTTCAATTAACTAATTAATATCTGCACTCTTATTTTTAAGACTCTTTTTAAGAATATAAACTTCAACTGGGCAGTCTTGTGGATGCAAAGTAGTTTTCTCTTGGGTTGCTTACAGGTTCTGGGAAACAGCAGGACAAATTGAGATTGTCAGCAACTCTAATTAAGTGCCTTGGTTTGTGCAAGAAAAATAGTCACTGGTGAGAAATTGGATGGCTGCTGTTGTTCAATAATGTACCACTCTGCACATGAGTCAGCATGTTCTAGAGAGGAAAGGAAAAAATTGGTGAAATATATAATTAAAAAATTCAATACCATGAAAACTGTGAATGATTTATGAAGATGATATGAGCCCATGAGTTTAAATTACAAAACTACATCTTGCTCCTAAATGCACATTATTCTTTACATAATGTAAGAAATTTACACAGGAATTATAGTAGACAGCTTAAGCGTCTCTACTTCTGACTTTTTCATGTCAAATTTTTGCTTTTTAGTATTGAAACATCAGTATAGCATAAACCTTATTATAACAAAACATTTCCCTTATGCAGTCTACATTTTAATGAAATAGAACAAAATGCAGATTTGAGTGATGCATGGAAATTTTATAAAATGTTATTTATAGATGGGTTGTCGTGCATCTGCACAAGAATGGGTATAATTACTTTGATATGATTTGGTTTCTGATTCTAGTCAGATTGAATGAAAATACTAATATGTGCCAGAGTTGTCTCAAAGTTATTTGGAGGAATAATTTAGTAGCACTTCCCATACTAGAAAAATATGTATGAGGTAGGTAGGATGAAGGGGTAGGAATATAAAACTTTTATTATGTCCAAGCTAAAACTGACACAGAACCAAAGTCAGTGTAATTTATAGAAGAAACCTGTTAATAGTACAGCCTTGATTATCATCACATATATTTGTTTAACTGGAAAGTACATTAATGGAGATGTGACTGGTTACTTGTGGTGTCAGCCATTAAATGTCAAATCATTTTCGAGTTGGGTTGATTTGGAGTGATGTAAAAGCATTATTCATTTCTGGGGTGGAGGTAATGGCCCTTTTGTTGACCTATATTTTCTTGTTTTTTTGTGTTTCTATCCTTTTTGATGCTATAAGCTGAAAATGTTGGTTTTTCAACAAAATAAAAAATGTTCATCATTCATATATTAAGACTGAGTGAACTTGTTTTTCCTGCATCAGTTTGGATTGGCAACAACATCTGCACAATCTCCATCAGCACACGTGCACCTCAAGGCTGTGTGCTTAGCCCCCTGCTCTACTGGCTTTACATCTATGACTGAGGCTAAGCACAGCTCCAATGCCATATTTAAGTTTGATAATGACACCACTGTTGATGGCCAAATCAGAAGTGGCAACGAAACAGCATATTATAGGAGGGAGATTTGAAAATCTGGCTGAGTGGTGTCATAACAACAATCTCTCACTGAATCTCAGCATTACCAAGGATCTGATTATTGACTTCAGGAGGAGGAAATCAGAGGTCCCTGTACCAGTCCTCATTAGGGGATCATAGGTGGAGAGGGTTGGCAACTGTAAATTCCTTGGTGTTATCATTTTAGAGGATCTGACCTGGACTCAGCATATTATGAAGAATGTGCAATTACGAAGAACGAATGGCAGTGCCTCTACTTCCTTAGAAGTATGTGAAGATTTGGCATGACATTTACTAGTTGGTCAAACTTCTATAGATTATGTGGTTTTGACTATATTGACTGGTTGCATTGCAGCCTAGTACGGAAACACCAATGCCATTGAATGGAAAATCCTACAAAAAGTAGTGAATATGGCCCAGAGGGGATAACTTTATTCAACTTCACTTGCCCCATCATTGAACTGTCCCTACAACCTATGGACTAACTTTCAAGGACTCTGTATCTCACATTCTCTATTCCTTGCTTATTTATTATCATGATTATTATTATTTTTCTTTTGTATTTACAGAGTTTGTTGTCTTTTGCACATTGGCTGTTTGTTCGGCCTATAGTATGCGTTCTTTCATTTATTTCATTATGGTTCTTGGATTTACTGAGTATGCCCTTAAGAAAACTAATCTCAGGGTTGTATATGGTGACATATACAAATGTACTTTGAACTTTCAACCACCCCCTTCCAATTCTGTTCCTACCAGATGAAGCCAGAAAGATACCAGTCAGTGCACCACATTAGTATTCCAGAGTATTGCTGGTTAAACAATGAATTAAAGAAAATGATTTTTAGGACAGTTTATATTAAGTTTTTCTGTAGCTCAGATTCTGTAAAAGACACATTTTTGTGTTTTGGTGCCCTGGCGAAACCAATCCCTTTTCCATTTAGCAGAATTGCAGCACCTGATATTGATGTCAGGATCCAAACTCTTGTCATGTCATACACAATTAAAAGCTCCTTAAAGTTTAAAATAAAAATACATTTTTAGAAAGTGTTTGATTATCTTTCATGTGATGGAATCTTTAGTTATGCTTGGCTTGTGAACACATTATGGTTATTATTCAATTATGGATTGATTGAGTATGCCCACAAGAAAATCAGTCTCATGGATGTACATGGTGACATATGTACTTCGATAATAAATTTACTTTGAACTTTAAACTGGAACCTAGATAAACTTGGCAAACGGTATGTTCATTGGTGTAACCTGCCTTTTGCACCCATACCCTAATGTAAGTCTCAGCACTGGGTATTGCCGGGCTGATTTTATCCATTGATATGGCTGGGAAGTAGTTGAGATCTCTCTCCTCCCCCCCCCCCCCCCCACTACCCTTTCCATTACCCAGGACATGCACTCTTTCTTGCTACCATCAAGATACAGGATCCTGAAGGTGCACACACTCCACAATTCAGGAACAACTTCTTCTCCTCTGCCATCAGATTTCTGAAGAGATTTTGAACCCATGACTTTTTGCACTACTTATTTAATTTAACTAATTTCATGACATATACCAGTAATATTAAGCCTGATTCTGATTCCTCTCTTTCATCCCAACCTGTCCTCTACCCCTCTACTGACCCATTTAACCTCTCAGCCTGGATTACTGATTTTTAATGTGCATATGACCTCATTGAACTTCCTGGCCACTAAAATTTGTTAAACTCACCTTTTTTCACACTTTTTTCACTGAAATTGGAGAACCATTTAATATTTATTTAAAAAGGTTTTCATTCTGTGACAAGATATTTTTTGTCAATTTTTTTTTTGTTAGCTCCTCAGATGTCTTGGTTTGACTTCATGGATGTATATTCAAACTGACCTTTCATTATTTCCAGCTTTGGCAATGAGTTTTTGCAGAATAAATTGAATGAAATGTATTTGTCATGTCTAATCTTTTATTGTACTCACAACTAGCTTGAATTATTGGAGAGTGATCAGCAAGTAGAACCTTGGCTGATTCCTATAATCTTTCCTGAGGATCTGATAATTTTCATGGTTATGTTTCATCTCTTTTAAAGTCCATCATTATAAATCTTACATAATGTTATAGGGATAGCAAAAAACATTTCTATAAAGCAAAGAGACTGATAATAGATTTCTGGTTAATAAGGCAATCAAAAGATGTGTGGTGAGTTAAGAAAAGTGGTGTTTAGGTAAAAGATCATCTTACTGAATGGAGAAACAAGTTCAAGGTGCTGATTGGCTGATTCTTGTTTCTGTTTATTTTGTTCTGAAACTGCTGATGCAAGGAATTTACAGTAAAAATTGATAATGCTGAAAATTCACTGAAAGGTGAAGCAGTATGTTCTATCATTTTGCTTTATCTATTTAGCTTTGTTTCCTCCCCATTCACTGTTCAGCATTCCATCATTTTTTTGCTTTTACTAATTCATTCCTTACTGGATTATAATCTTTTAAAATAAAATGTAAATTACAATATACGTATTTTTCTGGAATATATGAAGGTGTAGGGAAAATAAATGTTCAAAGTTCAGAAGTAAATTTATTTATCAAAGTACATATGTCACCATATACTACCCTGACCACTCATTTTCTAATCAGTAAGTATACGTAGCAACATGTCTGCCATGATCACTCTAAACACTGGCTCTCCACAAGGTTATGTTTTTAACCCCTTACCCATGATTGCATGACCTTATTCAACTCTAACTCCATCTACAAGTTTGCAGATGATACCACTGTAGTGGGGCGCATTTCAGTGATGAGTCAGAATACGGGAAGGTGATAGAGAGCTTAGTGCCATAGTAATAGAACAACCTTTCTCTCAAAGTCAAAAGAAAAGAGATGGTCATTGACTTCACAAGTGGAGGGAATGAGGGCGGGGATTGCACATGGTTCTGTCTACATCAATCATGTTGAGGTTTAGAGGATTGAGAATTCAAGTTTCTAGCTGAGAGCATTACCAGTAACTTGTCCTGGTCCAACCACATTGATGTTGTGACCAAGAAAGGTCACCCATACGTCAAGTTCCTCAGGTGACTAAAGAAACTCGACATACCACATTGACTCTGAACAATTTTTATCATTGCACCATTGAAAGCATAATTGCTTGGTATGGTAAATCCACTGTAAGTGATGGCAAGAAACTGCAGAGAGTTGTGGATAGATCTCAGCACATCACAGGAGTCAGCTTTTCCTCCATGGACTTAGTCATTACTTCTTGTTTCCTCGGTAAAACAGCTAGCATAATCAAACCAACCCCGCCCCCCTCCCCCAGACATTCACTCTTTTTCACACTCCTGTCAGGCAGAAGATACAAAATCCTGAAAGCACAGATCACCAGGCTCAAGGACAGCTTCTGTCCCACTATTGTCAGACTTAACAGGTCTCTTGCGTAAGATGGACTTTTGACCTCCCAATCTACCCTGTTCTGATCTTGCAATTTATCGTTTACATGCACTACACTTTTTTGGTTGCCTTTACACTTTATTCTGCATTGTTGATGTTCTATGTGAGTGCACTGTGTTCTGTATAAACAGTATGCTAGACATGATTTTCACTATATTTTGGTACATGTGACAATAATAAATCAATACCAATAGTCTTTCTGGAATGTTAACAGCATCTCAGTTTAATTAGAATCATAATTTTTGACAGGGTCATCAATTCTTATCTTGATATTCTTATTCTGCAATGAAATTATTTGATCTTCTCTGCACTACAACTTTAAATCTGTATAAACACATCAAGGTTGCATCCCAGTGCAATAGCCTTGAACTCCACAGGGGACTGAGGGACAGCATTGTGGTGACATGACATAATTTACTGACATCTGTGCCTTGCCCCTTGACAGCATGGTTTCTGAGCTGTGAAACTGCACCACTGCATGAGAGTAACAAAGACATCTGTTAGTGCACAAGGGTCAAGGCAAACAAAGCATTTATTTGCAGAACTGAAACTTTTATCCTTAGTGTGCTACCAGTATCACTCCTAGTTTTTGCCAAGTTCATTGCAAAAAAACGGAATGTAATATTTACAACTTTCTCAGACTCAATAGTATTGATATTAAGGATCTCGCTCCATTGTATTTGCAGTGGAATCAGATATATTTCATTTCACCTATACTTTAATTATACTCTTGGAGCCAAATGCTACGTTCATAGCATAAAATTATCATTTTGATCATGCTGTGTTTTTCTTACTCTAAATGTTGTTTCTCAATGTTTCATTTTATCCCTCCTGCTGGTGGCAGACTGCATTGAAATATGACCACAGTTCCAAGTAGCCTATGGGTTATAATTTATTGCATTTCTCAGAAATATCTTAAAAAATACTGTGCATAGAATTAACAGTGTGTATATTTCCTCTGTGTGCTCAAATTTCTTCCCAATCTCAAAGGCATGCAAGTTGGTGGGTAGATTGCCCCTAGTATGTAGGAGAGTGTTAGAATCTGAGAGGAGAATAAAAAATGAGATCAATGTAGGATTAGTGTTAATGGAACATTAATTGTGGAATACCTCTCCTGTGGAACCAGGGAAGCCAGTATAATTGAGCACTGTTAAACCAGCATCAAGAATGCTTACACTGCTGTCCTGCACCCACATTTTGGCAGGTCCAATCACCTAGCTGTATTTCCACTCTTGGTATGTAGGTAGAGACCAAGGACTGCAGTACCAGTAGTGAGGACCGCGAGGGTGTGGTCAAGAGAAATGGAGGAGTATTTACAGGTTGCTTTGAATTGGTGGGCTGGACTATCATCTTTGGAGATAAAAAATTCATCTTTGGATCTGAATGAATATGCCATGGCAGTCACCATTTTGCAAGAATGTACAAAGTTTTCCCAAACCAGAAGCTCTGGATGAGTCAGATTTACAGTCTGCTGAGTGCCAGGTTGGTGGTGTTCAAGACAGGCGATCCGGAATTTTCTACAGGAAGTCCAGGTATGACCTATGGAAGGCCATTGTGAGAGCTATAAGGTAATTCAGAATGAAGCCAGTGACAGAATTGGATGCATGCTGTGGTGAAGTTTGCATGCCATAACTTTCAATAAGGAGAAACCTAACAGCATAAATGGCAGTGATACTTCATTCCCCGATGAGTCCAGTGCTATTTATGCATGATTTGAAAGGGAGAATAATGCCACACCTGTGCAAATCCCTACAGAACCCGGCAACTCTGGTCTCTGTCACAGAGGCTGATGTCAGAAGAAGAGAGTGAAGCCATGAAAGGTGTCAGGGCCTGACAGTGCACCTGGTCAGGTGCTGATCTTGGAATTTCATATTTTATGACCTAGCAAGCAATAACTTATGTTTCTTCAAAAGAAATGTGACATTTGAATTTCTAATTCAGTGTATAATAATAAATTGGTAAAATAAATGCCAGAATCATCATTTTTTAAAGTATTCCTTCAGGGTTAAAGATAGCTTGCTGCCATTCCATTTTAATGGATTCTAAGGTAAATGTGGCCATCATGGGAGCTGCATTTCTATCACAGATGGGGCAGGAGATGCTTAAAGGAGTGGGCAGTTTGTGAGATGATGAATTCCTTTGCTGCTTTTGATTTTTTTCTTCTTAAGGTTCTCAGTGTTATGGTTTGTAACTCCAAAGCGCAAAACTAATTGAAAGGAAAAGACAGGGGCCTGGGAGAATATGTACATTTTGTTTTTACTTAGCGAGGTATACACATATCAAAGCATATATCCATATACAACACTGCAATTCATCTTCTCCAGATAGCCATGAAACAAAAAAAGAACATGAAAGTCGTTCAGAGAGAAACATCAAACTCAACCCCTGCACAAAAAAAAGAATGCTAACATTATCAACCCCCAAAACCTTGCCCTTCATACAAAATGGAACAGGAAAATCAACTCCCCCCCCAAAAAAAAACCCTTGCCCACACACAAAAAAACAGAGCACAGCAAAACATCACCCCCTAAAACCCCATCCCTCGCATAACAAAACAGAAAAGGAATGGGTGATTTTTAAAAAAATCACAGAATATTTAAACTAGAAGTTTGAAAAAATCCAAAATGCATAAACGCAATAGTCCAATCTATTAACGCAAGACATAATGGCGCGATGACTTACGCCGTTCACATACTTTTACATATAATTCATAATGAATTATTTAAACAAAGAATGCTTAACTAAATAATATATTTACAGTATTACTCAAATATTACTGAAATATTAAATAACAACATTACCATCCCAACTGCTCCTTCTCCACTTTGAGCTGTCATGAGCAAGAGAATTGGTGGAGATGTTGCATTTCTTCAGGAACACTGAGGGCATCCTTGAATCTTTTCCCATAGGTAATCTCTTCTGATGCACAGTTCAAAATAGAGAGTTTGCTTTGACAGTCTAGAGTATGTAGATGATGTGGCCTGTCTAGTTTAACTGATTGAGTGTAATTAGGGTCTCAGTGCCGGGGCATTGATCTGGGACTGAACACTGTTTTTGGTTACTTCACAGATTATTCTGCTTGGGGTGGTGGGGTGAAAGTATGTTGTTACTAAATGAGGTGCAAAGTGCTCCTTTCCTCCCATGGATCACCCTTGAGGAAGCTTAGACCTGTGCTTAGCTAGCTGACCAGGTCACATGAAGCCATAGGAGCAGGTGGTGCTCATTCCAGGTCTTGGTTATGTGACCACTGATAGCAGGCAGGTAATTTCTGAAGAGTATTGATAATGGCTGAGGTTACCTTTCTTGTAAAGACACTGCCCAGAAGAAAGCAATGGCAAACCACTTCTGTAGAAAAAATTTGCCAAGAACAATCATGGTCACGTAAAGGCCATGACCACCCATATCATATGATACGACACATAATGAACAAATGATTTTTCTGGTGAACTGGGGGGATCTTATGGATATAACATTGGAGGTATCTTTTGTATCATAAAATGCCTTCTGAAGGTGGTCTAGTTCTCGGGAGCATGTAGAAGTTTAGCAGCTATCTTATACACCATGAGGTTTGTTCCAAGTCTGAGATCTGGATCTTCAAGTACACTTTTTTGCAATTGACAAAAATCTGTGTGGGTGCATTGAAGGTGGGGGAGGGTGAATTTCATCATAAATCTCTGCCCTTACTGAGAGATGTCTCATGATATGTGAGAAGAGCTCCATATTTCCTGGTGTCCAGCTTTGAATATTTATTGTCAGAAAACAATAAAGGGCAAGTTGTTAGAAGAATTGTGTCTTATGGATATTGAATATAACAACCATTGTGGTGCATGCTTCAGTGAATTAGTCAATAATATCTCTGAACCTTGGCTTCTCTATGCTATGCACCATTGCCATGAGGCAAATTGTGAAAAAGGCCAGATCAGTGTTACAGCCGTTTATGACAGTAGTTCTCGCTGAGATTGGTTCTTCTGTAGACCTGTTGACCAAATGTCATTGGAGTCAAATATCTACAAGCACCTGAATTTTAGGAGATTTTTCCACAGCTCCTCGAAGTTGTTGGAGTCAAAGACTTTGAGATCAATTAAAGGTAATGTTTTTAAATCATTCTGTTCATGTGTTTTCACACTGACTGTGATCTCCTTGTGCTGAAGAAGCTGTGCTTTTGTGTGGATGCAATTCACACTGCAGTTCAAGGAAACAGTTGATCTACCATTGGGAAGGGATAACTGTCCCTGTGGCAGGCAACAAGGGAACACCGTATCTAATTATTGAAGTTGGACTTGCTTTTAAAACAATATTTGGGGATACAGCATGGTATCAGGCCATTCCACCTTAATGAGCCTGTGTTACCCAATTACGCCCATGTGACAAAATAACCTATAAAGTCATACATCTTTGGAATGTGGGGAGAAACTGGAGCACCCAGAGGAAACTCGTGTGGTCATGGGGAGAATGTCCAAACTCCTTTCGTACAGCAGTTGAAAATGAACTTGAGTCACTGGTACTGTAATAGTGTTACATTAACTACTATATTACCATGGTGCCTTCAGTGATTCAGGAACAGCTTCTTCCCCTCTGCCATCCAATTCCTAAATGGACATTGAACCCTTGAACACTACCTCACTTTTTTAATATATATTCTGTTTTTTGCATGATTTTTAATCTATTCAATATGTATACTGTATTATTATTTTATCTTTTTTCTTCTTTATTATGTATTGCATTGAACTGCTGCTGCTTAGTTAACAAATTTTGCGACACATGCCAGTGATAATAAACCTGATTCTGATTCTGAAAAAATTAAATCTTGAAACCTTTTTGAAGGTAGTCATGATTTTTGTATCTCTGAGTTCCCCAGTGTATTCTCCCCTTTGCAGATATAGATAATGAAGTTGTGGATTCATAACTGCCAAGTTTATAATGCCATTTGGGATACTGTCTGCTCTTGAAACTTTGTTACTTTGTGGTTGAGATAGGCTCTTTTGACAATTTATCAATCAGAAATAGTGGCTATGGTTGCTATGGATTAGAGTCAGGAGGGTTCACATGAAAAGCTGTCAAAATCTTCAGTGTTTTTGCAGCAGATCTTGATTGCCTCTATCTGGCGAATTCACCCATTCTTGTCTGTCTTTAGAATTGGAGCCTTGAAGGTTTGGGTTGTAGATGACTTTGCTGAAGAACCCATAAGTGTCATCAGTGTGTGCAGCTGAGCCTCCTAAGCTTTCCCCATCTGCCATCTGTTCTTTAATTTATGGTGCTTCTGATGGGCCTCTGCTTTCTTGTGTGTGTAGAACTGAGGGGGATTTATTCCTTGAAGGGTAGTAGAATTGAATTGACTTTATTTCTTACATCCTTCACATACATGAGGAGTAAAAATCTTTATGTTACATCTCCATCTAAATGTGCAATCATAGTAATTTATAATAACTTATAACAAATAGAACAGTCAATGTAATATATAAACACTCAAATCAGCGTGAGTTCATTAGTCTGATGGCCTGGTGGAAGAAGCTGTCCCAGAGCCTGTTGATCCTGGCTTCTATGCTGCGGTACCGCTTCCTGGATGGTAGCACTGGAATAGATTGTGGTTGGGATGACTTGGGTCCCCAGTGATCTATGGGCCTTTTTTACACACCTGTCCTTGTAAACGTCCTGAATCATGGGAAGTTCACGTTTACAGATGTGCTGGCCTATCCGTACCACTCTGTGCTGACACCTGCGATTAAGGGAGGTACATTTCCCCTACCAGGCAGTGATGCAGCCGGTCAGGATGTTCTCAGTTGTGCCCCTGTAGAAAGTTCTTAGGATTTGGGGGCCCATACCAAACTTCCTCAACCATCTGAGGTGAAAGAGGCACTGTTGTGCCTTTTTCACCAAACAGCTGGTATGCACAGACCATGTGAGGTCCTCAGTAATGTGGATGCCAAGGAACTTGAAACTGTTTACCCTTTCAACCCCAGATCCATTGATGTCAATAGGGGTTAGCCCGTCTCCATTCCTCCTGTAATCCACAACTAGCTCCTTTGTTTTTGCGACATTGAGGGAGAGGTTGTTTTCTTGACACCACTGTGTTAGAGAAATTACTTCTTTCTGTAGGCCACCTCGTTATTGTTTAATAGTAGTGTCATTGGCAAATTTAATTAGCAGATTGGAGCTGTAGGTGGCGATACAGTCATGGGTATGCAGGGAGTAAAGGTGGAGACTCAGTACACAGCCCTGAGGGGCTCCTGTATTGAGAGTCAGAGGGTTGGAGATGAGGGAGCCCACTCTTACAACCTGCTGGCGATCTGACAGGAAGTCCTGGAACCATCTGCACAAGGCAGGGTCAACGCTGAGAACTTCAAATCCAGAAATGTTCTTTTTTTTGTTAATTAGGTTTTTGATCTCCTTGTTGTTCTCATTAAACCAGCCCTCTTTTTTTGAAAGAGAAGTCAAGAGTTTCTTCACAAGTGACCATTATTGCAATCTTCAGGGTAGCCCATAATGTATGGATATTGGTATATAATGTTTTTAGCAACTGTCTAAATTCATAAATAATTTGCTTCTCTGATGCAAATGTTGAGCTTGAATAAACTTGAGTGTACATATATAGGACATTACCTTTTGCAGCTCTAGAAACTGTCAAGGTAAATTTAGCACTTTGCTGAATTTATCATGCTAGTTTCATAAACACAGAGAAGTTAGTTTATTGTGGCTCACAATGTAGAGGGTCATCAAATTCTTGCAGACTGATAGAGCAATGTGTTGATACCCATGTTAGAATGTAAAATGACTCTCTGTTGGTCTACAATTCCCATCGTAGAACAGCAGCTGTGCCATTTGGGTTTAGTGCCAGATGAATCTTGGGCTAATTTCCATAAGCGGAAGGGGAAGATTAAATGATGAGTCACTGTGGACCATTCTTTCACATTGAGTGTTCCAGAATAGTAACAGTCATTTGGTTTTACCCACTTGTAAATGCATTATTAGTGGGACACAGTAGAGTAATAGAAAATAATTCTTTGAAAATGCAATCAGGGAGGAAAATTAATTTCAAAACGAAGATATGGGTATTTAAAAAAAAAAATAACAAAATCACCCAAGTGAACTACTTGGAAGAAATTTCATGTTGTGCTATTTATTTGTAACAGGAAATATAATTCAGTGAGATGCTGGTTCATGTAGTCAGTTCAAAGCAAAGCATTAATAAAAGTTATTCAAAAAGCTATCACTCATTTTCTGTTGGCTGCATGCCTTAATATACTTCATCCCTGTTTTATATTGCATGACTTGCGCGATGGAATAGTAACATAGTGGAAAATAAAAGGCACAATGCATTAAAATTTTTAAAAATTCCAGCCATGGACATTTAATTTAGTTTTTCCTCTCCTTGTTGCCAGGCATATTGAGAGTTTCCAGTATTTTCTAGTTCTGTGAAAATCAATGATCTGCAGAAGTTGAAAATTCTAAAGATTGGAAATACTGGAAATACTCAACAACTTGGGTAGCCTTTTTGGAAAGAAAAACAAGGTTAACATTTAAGGTTATCAGAAGTATCAGCACTGAGAAAGAGAGAAAAAAAGCTAATTTAATAGAGAATTAAGTGGCAGGCGACTGGAAGCTCAAAGTCGCTCTAGCTTTCTGAATGACTCTTAGTGAGCATTGACGCTGTGCAAAATAGCCATACAGTCTGTGTTTGGTGTCTCCATATTGGAGGACACCACATTTGAGTCCGGAAACCCCTACATTATGGTCATTCAAGTTACAGAAGTTCCCCCCTTAAGGAATTAATAAATTATTATCTAAAAATTTGAGATACACAATAAAATTAATTTGTACAGAATTTATGTGGAGTGGGAGTAAATAAATAAACAAACACAATGTGAACGAAACAAGAAATTTGTTGATCTTTATGTAACGTCCTGGTTAAGATTTTTACTGCTATGATGTATTTCATTTTAGCAGTTCTGTGAGAGCAATCTGTTCTGCTTTCAGCTTGTTTTGGGGGTTGAGATGAGATGCTTGTTATTCAACCTAGGAGGGTGGTATCAGCTAGTCAAGATGGTAAAATTGTGGAGTGGGGGGAGAGGTCTTTGTTGACAGGAGCTGGAAGAAAGAAAAAAAAATGGCTGAGAATGCCACCCTTGTTGCACAAGGTGCTTTGTGCAGATGAGTGGCTTCAAGGAGGAAGGACCAATAGTCCCGTGGGAGATCCGTTTGTTCGAGATGGATTTCGAGCGACAGTCGGAAAGTGGTGTGTGCTTTCGTGCAGACCGAGGGTTCAGCACGTGAGTGACAGACAAATTCGAGATGAGATCCAACTTAAGTGCACATTTGACTTTTTAAGAGTAATGGCCCATTTGTTTTTTTCTTTATTTCATTTAATAACTGCTTAAATTAACATTACAGAGAGAACATTATTAAATGTACTTTATAATTATATGCAGTGTATGATCTACTATTTCTGCTAGAGTAGTAAATCACACAGCATTCACACAAACTGAGGTCTGGGTGGGCAAGACATTCCTGCCTCACTGAATTGGCGGGACCAAAGTTGTATACACCTAGGCAGCCAATGCTGGAGAAAGGAGGGTTCATCGCTTCAGAATCCAGTGGCTGTTAGTGAGGGACTAATGAGCTGGTTTTCTAGAGAAACCCAGGGGAAAAAGGAATTTCATAGATTTTTAGTCACTCATTGCTATAGTGATACAATATTTAGATATGACAATAGTATCATCCCTCCTTTGCCATGCCCTCTCCAAGGATATTGAACAGACATTTCATTGTACAGCCCTGTCAAGCAAGGCATTTTATCTGACACTCTAAATGCAAGAGATTCTGTAAATGATGGAAATCCAGTGTAACACATAGAAAATGTTGGAGGAACTCAGAGCAGGGAAACCTCCTCCCCCACCCCCTAACTTCTTAGTCTGGCTTCTTCTCCCTTCCTTTCCAGTCTTGATGAAGGGTCTCGGCCTGAAATGTCGACTGTTTATTCTTTTCCATAGATGCTACCTGAACTGCTGAATTCCTCCAACATTTTGCATGTGTGATCTGACACTATATTGTGGGGAGCTGGAGCAGACATGCTATACACCTTTAGGAAGACTAAGCCTGCACTGCTCCCTGTTATTACTGATGGTGAGGTCGTGGATGTGGTGAGGACCTACAAGTACCTGGTGGAGCACCTGGATGACAGACTTGAGTGGAGCACCAACACAGAGGCTGTGTACAAGAAGGGCCAAAGTTGCCTCTACTTCCTGAGGAGACTGAAGTCCTTCAGAGTATGTAGGCCTCTCCTTCATATGTTCTACCAATATATTGTTGCCAGTACAATCTTCTATGTGGTGGTGTGCTGGGTCAATGGCATCAACATGGGTGATGCCAACAGGCTCAATAAACTGATTAGAAAAGATGGCTCTGTTACAGGAATCAAACTGGACACAGATGCTATGGTAGAACAAAGGACCCTATAGAAAATCCAGGTAATTCTGGACAATGTTTCTCACCCTCTGCATGCCACCTTGGCGGAACAGAAGAGCACTTTTGGGAATAGACTATGACAACGGCGCTGCTCCAAAGAGTGCGATATGAGGCCATTCTTACTCTCTGCCATTAGGCCCTATAATGAGTCAGCCTATTGCCAGGGAAGTGATGACCCCTCCTTTTAGGCTGTTTGAGTAACTTTTTAATTTTTTCTGTCTTTTATAATATTTGTATATTGGTGTATCTGTTCACTTGTAATGCTACTGTAACACCATAATTTCCTTTGGGATCAATATAGTATCTATCTATCTATCTATCTATCTATCTATCTATTCATTCCCTTTACCTTTATTCCACTTACAATAAATCACTGTGCTCTAACCCATTATCCCATCTCCCATCTCTTTTTATGCTTCTTTTCTCCCTGAACCACAATCTTTGAATCCCATCATTTTCAATATCCACACTTCCTAAACTCTTTCCTAAACCACAAACCTTGAGCACCAGATAAAATGCTTCGAGATGAAGAACGTGGTAAAATTACATTCTGCTACTATTATTCTGCAGACCATAAAAGGTGTTACAAAGTTAGGACTCAATGACTGCCAGTGCAATTGATGTAGTGATGTCACATTCAAATATCATTGCCCCACAGAGTTGAGTGACTAAAAATAAAAAGTTGGCAACATATTTTGTTTCTTTTGTATGAACCTTGATGATCCGCATCCAAATTTGGCTTCAGCTATTAATGAATAGTGGTGGCCACTTTGCTGTTGATAACTTGATTTAATATGAAAGAAAAACAAACTATTAGAATGCGTCTCTGCTCATGACATGGGATTCAATGGGCTTGTGTTATTGGCAATTGTAATGCGATCAATATTCTATGAACACAGCCACTTTGTAATGTGAGGATTTTCTGTAATAATGCAGTACCCTAGATTGGAAGCAGTACAAGTGAATTGCTGCTCTTTCAGAAAGGACTGTTTGGCTATGGTTGGTCACTTTTTTTTCAGACTTTCCTCATCTTTTATTCTCTGGCCATTTTCAATGTAAGCACAGGAGATTCTGCAGATGCTGTAATTTAATTTCTAATGTAATTCTGCTTTTCTCTCTCCCCAGTTGTAGCTTCACCTGATGGGCTTTCCCAATGTTCTTTGTTTAAGATTTTCCATCTTCTGTATCTCACAGTTCTAGCAGTTATTTTTCCTACTTGTTCTCCTGACAGATTAGGTGCAAATTACAAGTCTTCATCATCCTCTCCATGTTAGCACCAATTTCTGTGGACATCTGTCACATTTTCAAAATAAAGTGGATTTTGTAAATGTATTTGGCAAACAATATTTTTTTTCTTGTATACAGTATCCTTGGTTTAGATGTCATAATTATTTTGAGCTCAAGGAGACAGCTACAGGTTGGCAGTAAAGTTCATTATTGCATTAACTTTTTTCAAAGTAATGGCATTTTTCCCCTTTAAACTCATTCTTTCTTTTTGGGCATACATGCAAATCTTGTTCATGTGGTCATTGCTATGCCCTTCATATACCTTCAGCCTTCGTATGCAAATCTGAATATACTTTAGGAAGTGCTCTTGTGTTGAATAGTTTTATAAACAAGCCTAATCAATTAGTTATGCATTGATTTCATTCATGTAAGTTCCAGCATGTATTTCTGTATAGTTACCATGAGTAGGATTTTGTGAATCATATTGTGGACTTGCCAAGGTGACAACATTGCATGGAGTAATTGTCTGATATCTGGAGGGCTGAGTCTGACATTGATACAATCTATATGAAATGCTGTCGCAGGAAAGCAGCATCCATCATCAGGGACCCCACCCCTAGGACATGCTCTCTTTTCGCTGCTGCCATCAGGAAGAAGGTACAAGAGCCTCAGGACTCTCAATACCAGGTTCAGGAACAGTTACTACACCTCGCTCATCAGGCTCTTGAACCAAAGGGGATAACTTTACTCAATTTCACTTGCTCCATCACTGGAACATTCTCACAACCAATGGACATGCTTTCAAGGACTTGTCATCTCATGTTCTTGATACTTATTGCTTATTTATTTATTATTAATGTTTCATGTTTTTGTATTAACTCGGTTTGTTGTCTTCTGTACGCTGGTCAAACCACCTAGTTGGGTGATCTTTCATTGATTCTGTTATAGTTATTATTCTATAGATTTATTGAATATGCTCACATAAAAGTGAATCTCAGGGTTGTATATGCTGACAGGTATGTACCTTGTTAATAAAATTTACTTTGAATGGCAAGTCTCCTTCCTTAAATTTATCCACTTGTTTTTAGTATGATATGATGAGGGAACAAAAGTAAATGAGACCATTTATTGTTCATTTATTATTATGATTGTTATTTCCTTCTTTTTGTGTTTGCACAGTTTGTTGTCTTTTGCACAATGGTTAAACACCCAAGCTGGCGTGTCCTTTCATTGATTCTATTATGGTTATTATTCCATTATGGATTTATTGAGTTATGCAGCACAGAAATGGGCCCTTCTGCCTAATTCATTCTTGCTAACCAAAATGCTTATTTAAACTAATCCTATTTGCCTTTGTTTGACCTGTATTTCATCTTAGATATGAACATGAATTATAGAGACTGTTGTGCATAAAAATCCCAGTAGATACTGAGATACTTAAACTAATCTATCTGGCACCAACTATTATTCCATGGTCAAAATCACTTAGATCATATTTCTTTCCCCATTTTGATGTTTGGTTTGAACAGCTACTGAACCTCTTGATCATGTCTGAATGCTTTCATGCATTGAGATGTTTCCACATGATTGGCTGGTTAGATATTTGCATTAATAAGAAGTTATACCTAATAAACTGGCCACCGAATATATATTGCTCTAATAGAATGCAGAAATCTGCTCAGTAATGTATGCATTTGAAAATCACTGAAGTTTCTGACATCGTATTGTGCAGAAGTGAAACAGATATTGAAGGCATATTTATTAATCAGTCCTTTAGAGCTATAGAATAAATGATTACTACAGCTACCAGTTCTCAAGAAGAAATGTTAATGATTTATCACAATTGGCTGTTGTACAATTTAATAACAGTGCATGTCTCTTAAGCTTATTTTAATCTACAATGCTCAATCTAGCAATTGTATTAATTTAGTATTGCCATAATCATCATCATTATTGAAGATGTAGGCGATCATGGCCTTTGATTGTTCTTGGCAAATATTTCTACGGAAGTGGTTTGCCATTGCCTTCTGGCCAGTGTTTTTACAAGATGGTTGACCCCAGCCATTATCAATACTCTTCAGAGATTGTTTGCTTGGCTTCAGTGATCACATAACAAGGACTTGTGATAAACACCAGCTGCTCATACGACCATCCATCACCTGCTCCCGTAGCTTACCCAAGGGTGCCCACAGGCTAGCAGAGGGAAGGAACGCCTTACACCTCCTTTGGTAGAGGTGTATCTCCACCCAGCCACCCAAATATTGCCATCAGAAAAAAAAATTTCAGTGCCAGAGTCAGTCTGTTTTGTTACTAATCTGCATAGGATAAGATTTTAGAAGCAACTAAACTCACTCTCATTTTGGAAAAGCATGAAGTATAGAGAATAAAGGGATTAAAGTTAGAGATGACAAAAGATGAAAAAGAACAGATGCTAATGTAACTAGACCATGACACATGCAAAAGCAAATTGTACTACTAATCCAATCCACATCACCCTGCATTATCTACATTGTCCTGCAATTCGTATTTAATTCATTTTTTATGGTGTTGACATTACTAACATTGCCAGAATGTATTGCACAACCTAAACGTTTATGAGAAGGTGACAATTAATTCCATTGTTGAAGTGGTACAGTCTTTTTGTTGATGGTACTCTCATAAATTTGTTGAATGTGGCTTTTGAGGACTTTGATACAGTAATGAAAGAATTGGCCATTTATTTTTAAGTCAATAGATTGAATAATCTGTAAAATAATCCAAGCAACACACAAAAAATGCCGGAGAAACTATGGAAAAGAGTACAGCCAACATTTCAGGCTGAAACTCTTCGGCAGGACTGGAGAGAAAAAGCTGAGTAGATTTAAAAGGTATAAAAAAAACAAAGTGAGTAACAAAGTATGTATTTAAATGAAATGCAGAATGATTTAGAACAAGATCAAAGCAGCAAAGAAGACTGCACTCGCTACAACAGACTGGTGAAAAATCTCCAACATCCTGCTGCACACATTAAAGGATCTCAGCTTCCTTAGAAAATAGAAAGGGATGTTTTCAAGTACTCTGTTGGACATTCAAGTAAATAATCTCCATTCTTCCATCATAAGTTTGTTGCCTTGTCCTCTGCTCCAAATTAAGATTTTACACCTTTAGAACATTCAAACCCTCCCACAAATTCTTGCACCTTATTTTGCCCTTCACCATCTTTAAGAATTCTACAACTTCTATTTTTATTTCTGTTGTTGATGAATTAAGAACCTTGGATTGGTTTCCTTCCTTTAAAGACTTCTCACAAACACAAATTGTTGCGATTAAAAACATTTTATTCAGTGTTTTTACTTTGAGTAGCTGAGACTCCTTTTCAGAAGTTAGGACTGGGCGTGCTTGATAGTTTGTCAATATTTGAAATAGTAGATCGCAGGCAAAGGTTAGTATTTGAAAATATTTAAAGGCTGTCAATAGCTATGTGTTAATATTTTCCAAAAAAAAAGCTTGCGAGATGGAAGAGAAACTGAACAAATTGAATGGGCTGACTCTTTTTTTTCCTCCTTCTGTCTTTGCTCCCAGAGAATTTCAATCTGATACCAATTTAAATACACAGATCTACTTTTAATTGGAACACAAAAGCAACAAATATAAAATGATGAAAAAATTGTTCTGAAGTGTTGATATATTTGTTCACCTGTGATTTCATCACATGTGGATAGAATAAATAGATGCCTTAGAACCACAGAATACTACAGCATAGTACAGGCCCTTCTCAGTAATGGCCTTAATACCATTGTTAAAGAAACAATTACATCAATGTTTGCATCATTTTTCTGAAGATATCTATTATATGTGTAGATAATAACAGCAAAACAAATAATCAAGCTGCTAAATTTTACTTTTTGATAAGGTCAGGTTAATAGCAAGCACTGGATCTGAATTTCCGACCTATTAACTTTTATCCTTTTAAGTTCTTGTGCTTCAAAGATTTTATAGCAGTTCACCCAAAAAACAGCCTGAAAGAAAAGGAAGGACATGAACAATGAAGTCAGTTACATCGGCATAGGGTGTCATCAAAGAATTCATTTTACTCCAGTAATATTAACCATAACCTTGGTTTCTTATTTACCACATTGCCATGCCTAACCTCTCTGTTGCAGACTATCACAACAATTGCTTGGCTAAAATGGAAAAATGTATGGAATTACAAAGCAAATATTACATATTAACTTGTACTGTATTGTATATTTGCTTAATATTTTGAGCATTGCCTTTTTGTTTGGCTTGTGTCTACCTGTCCTAGTGAACCAACATGATGCTATCTAATTAGCTGCAGTACGTTTAGCAGAAGACCAGCATATTTGCAGAACTTCTGTGTAGAATAATTCGGGTAGCTGGAAATCAAGTGACATTATGTCTTCACTATCTTTAAGCTGTTCAGTTTAATGCCTAGATAGGGTATACCTCTTGAGTATCGGGAATGAAAAAGAGACTAGTGTTTTCATAGAGAGGGTGGATGAAAATAAGAGGAACTTCCCACATCATTTGCAGTTTGTACATCAGAAAAGTGTGGGGGCTGAGTAGTAAGTGGGATGATATTATCTACAAATATAATTATCTGTCTTAGGTGACCTCAGCCCTGCTGTTGGCCACTGCCTCAGTAATAGCTATCCCACTAGTGATCTGTTCCATTCTAGTGAGCTTCAGCCTCCAGTCACATAGCAATTTATCTGGAAAAAGAGTGAGTGTGTGCGTAAGCTTCATTAAATCTGGCTGTTATGATTGAATACCCAGCATTGTTTTCAAGCTGTGAATATAGCAACACTAATAACAAACCCAAAAATCTTCTGATTGTCAGAAGGTGAGTGATAAGGAAATGGGATAACGAGAAGAAACTAGATGTGGCTGGAAGGATGAGAATATGACGCCTATCACATATTTGGTTAGTGAACTACTTTGGGAAGCTCCAAAGAAGGGTGTGAGTTTTTTTAAGTTGGTGGAAGAGGAATGTGGTCTTTAGACTGCCAACATGTTTAAAGTGAACAGTTTTTAATAGTGTGTTACCTTGTGTGTTTGTGTTCAAAAAGCAGTGATTTTTGTCATTGATAATTGGTGAGTAATAAACAGAAAGACAATTCAGCACTATGTTGCTCACTGCAAGCATTCAGGCTTGAAGATGCTAGAAATGGCTGGGAGTGAAAAGGAAATGATTTCAGTACCTCAACAAATTAGGAACTATGAAGAATTTGAATGTATCGGCTATCATCTTGAATGCAATGATTACAATAGAGATTTGGAGGATGGAATTGATGAAAGCACTGTTTTGAAGGTAGTCCACTATCTGCACTAGGTGTCTGTGCTGATTTTGTTCATTTATAGTTAATGAAAAGAACACATCAGTGTACACAATGTATTCCTCTGGTATTTATTAGGAACTGATGCACAGTTTTATTGTTCTATAGTAGTTTTGATCTTGTTCTAATTCATTCTGCATTTCATTTAAATACATACTTTGTTACTCACTTTGTCTTTTTTATACCTTTTAAATCTACTCAGCTTTTTCTCTCCAGTCCTGCCGAAGAGTTTCAGCCTGAAATGTTGACTGTACTCTTTTCCATAGGTGCTGTCTCGCCTGCTGAGTTTCTCCGGCATTTTGTGTGTGTTGCTTGGATTTCCAGCATCTGCAGATTTTGTCTTGTTTGTGACAGCAACTGATGCACTTGTGACAGATTAACTTGCTAACCTGTATGTCTTTGTATGTCTTTGGAATGTGTTCGGAAACTAGTGCACCCAGAGGAAATCTATGGGGTCACAGGCACAGCAGCGTGAATTGATCCGCAGTCACTGGCACTGGTTAGCGTTGTGCTAACCATAATGATACCATGTCAACGACATACATTTCAAGGTCAATTAATTTTTCAATTGAGAAAAACTGGCAAAGAAACTCAGTCAGGCAGGATCTTCCAGAGGTAAATGCTCAGTTAGTGTTATGGGCTGATCTTCATCCATCCAGATGCTGTCTCAGCTGCTAAGTTCTTCCAGCAGTTTGTTTTTGGTCCAGATTCCAGTTTTAATTGCTTGTGTCTCCATTAGATTCTTCATGTTTTTAATAGAGTCATTTATTTATATTCTCCTATCTCATTGCACATCCTGAAATACATTAGTTCTCTGGAGTTGATTACCATTGATATTTTTCTGTCAAACTAACCAGACTAGGAGTCCACCACAAGGCCAATTTTTGTATAACTTACATATTTCTTTATCATGTCCCGAATTTAAGTCTACAATACAATTATGTTACAAAAAAGCAAAAGTGTGGAGTTCTTTTGGAACTGCCCTTAGCAGCCATCCAGTCTCAAAAACACATATAAATCTTTATCAGTTGCTTCCTGCAGCGAAGCCAATTCTAGAAGCAACTTACCACATTCCTTTAAGATTCCATGAGCAACTTTTTTTGGCCAGTTTTCCTAAAATCTATGTAGACAATGTAAACAATATGCTGACTTTAAATTTTCCATCAAAATTTTATTTGTTTATGGGCCATGTATGTTGCCAGCATTTTTTTTTTGTTCAGGCTTCAATTAGCAGTTAAGACCCATGTTGATATTTGGGAAGTCAAAGGCAAAATTGTTCCCTTGCCATTTGAAATTCAGCTCCTTTGGTCCATGCTTACATCAAGGTTGTAATGATGATATGCACTGAATAGTCCTGGTATGGTCCAAACCAAGCATCACTGACCTGGCAAAAATGCTGATTTATGTTTTTTCTTGTAAGTTGTTCAATAACCTTAAAAAGAATAGGTCCTGCTTTCATTGCTTCCTTGTTGGGTGTTCAGTAGATCTCCTGTGACTACAGAACATTTGCTGTTCGTGGATCCACCGCCTGCTCTTTCCGAGATGCTGCTGAGTTGCAACCTCTAAATCATGGCTCAGTTTTAGTTGCTTTTTAATTGTTTTTGTTTTAGGGTTGTAGGGATGGTTTTGGGGACAAAGAGAGAAGTTAGGGGTCTGGTTGGGGTTTAGGCACAGTGATGTCAGGAATTAGTGGTCAGACTGGTATCTGCGTTCTGCTCCATGTTTGAAGGTCAGTGACACAGATATGAGACATCCATGGTCAGATGTCGCATATCAGGCCAACAGAGAATGAATGAGGGTACCAAAGTTAGTGAGTTGTTCACGGGTCTTGGAGGCCTGAAGAACTCGAGCTTGTTTGGTGGGAGCGGAGTCTGCAAAATTACTTGCTAGTCTGCTGGGGAAGTTGAAGACTAATGTCTGCAGGTCAGTATCCCCTGGAGGCTAGAGGCTTGTCCTGGGCTTGAAGTGCTGTGTACAGTGGCATGCAAATATTTGGTCACTGCTGGTCAAAATTTCTGTTACTGTGAATAGTTAAGTGAGTAGAAGATGAACTGATCTCCAAAAGTCATAAAGTTAGAGATGAAACATTCTTTTCAACATTTTAAGCAAGATTAGTGTATTAGTTTTGTTTTGTACAATTTTGGAGTGGGAAAAAAAGGAAAGGAGCACCATGCAAAAGTTTGGGCTCCCCAAGAGATTTGAGCTCTCAGATAATTTTTACCAAGGTCTCAGACCTTAATTAGCTTGTTAGGGCTATGGCTTGTTCACAATCATTGTTAGGAAAACCGGGTGATGCAAATTCCAAGCTTTATAAATACCCTGACTCTTCAAACCTTGCCCCAACAATCAGCAGTCATGGGCTCCTCTAAGCAGCTGCCTAGCACTCTGAAAATTAAAATAAATGATGCCCACAAAGCAAGAGAAGGCTATAAGAAGGTAGCAAAACATTTTCAGGTAGCTAAGGAATGGTGGAAGTCAGGTTGAGGTCTGAAAGATCAAGAAAACTTTCCAAGAGAACTGCTCATAGGATTGCTAGAAAGGCAAATCAAAACTCCTGTTTGACTGCAAAAGACCTTCAGGAAGATTTAGCAGACTCTGGAGTGGTGATGCGCTCTTCTACGGTGCAGCGACACCTGCACAAATATGACCTTAATGGAAGAGTCATCAGAAGAAAACCTTTCCTGCATCCTCACCACAAAATTCAGCGTCAGAAGTTTGCAAAGGAACATCTAAACAAGTCTGATGCATTTTGGAAACAAGTCCTGTTGACTGATGAAGTTAAAATAGAACTTTTTGGCCACAATGAGCAAAGGTATGTTTGGAGAAAAAAGGGTGCAGAATTTCATGAAAAGAACACCTCTCCAACTGTTATGCACGGGGTGGATCGATCAAGCTTTGGGCTTGTGTTGCAGCCAGTGGCACGGGGAACATTTCACTGGTAGAGGGAAGAATGAATTCAATTAAATACCAGCAAATTTTGGAAGCAAACATCACATTGTCTGTTAAAAAAAAGCTGAAGATGAAAAGAGCATGGCTTCTACAAGAGGATAATGATCCTAAACACACTTCAAAATCTACAATGCACTACCTCAAGAGGTGCAAGCTGCGGGTTTTTCCATGGCCCTCAGAGTCCCCCGACCTAAACATTATCTAAAATCTGTGGATAGACTTCAAAAGAGCAATGCATGCAAGACAGATCTCACAGTGCTAGAAGCCTTTTGCAAGGAAGAATGGGCGAAAATCCCCCAAACAAGAATTGACAGACTCAAACACAAGGAAATCTGCAGATGGTGGAAATTCAAGCAACACACACAAAATGCTGGTGGAACGCAGCAGGCCAGGCAGCATCTATAGGAAGAAGCATAGTCGATGTTTCGAACCGAGACCCTTCGTCAGGACTAACTGAAAGAAAAGATAGTGAGAGATTTGAAAGTAGGTGGGGGAGGGGGAAATCCAAAATGATAGGAGAAGACAGGAGGGGGAGGGGTGAAGGTAACAGCTGGAAAGGTGATTGGCAAAAGGATACAGAGCTGGGGAAGGGAAAGGATCATGGGACGGGAGGCCTAGGGAGAAAGAAAGGGAGAGGGGAGCACCAGACGGTGATGGAGAATAGGCAAAGAGTGATTGTGAGAGGGGTAGAAAAAGAAAAAAGGAGGGGGGTGGAATAAGTAAATAAGGGATGGGGTAAGAAGGGGAGGGGGAGGAGGGGCATTAATGGAAGTTAGTGAAATCAATGTTCATGCCATCAGATTGGAGGCTACCCAGATGGTGGTGTTCCTCCAACCTGAGTGCGGCTTCATCCTGACAGTAGAGGAGGCCATGGATAGATATATCAGAATGGGAATGGGAGATGGAATTAAAAAGTGTGGCCATTGGGAGATCCTGCTTTCTCTGGCAGACAGAGTGTATAGCTGGCTACAGAAAGTGTTTACAAGCTGTGATACTTGCCAAAGGAGGTGTTATTAAGTACTGACCATGCAGGGTGCCCAAACTTTTGCTTCAGGCCCTTTTCCTTTTCTATTATTTTGAAATTGTAAAAGATGGAAATAAAAAAGTAATCTTGCTTAAAATATTAAAGAAATGTGTCATCTTTAACTTTATGCCTTTTGGAAATCAGGTCATCTTTTACTTGCTTAGCTATTCACAGTAACAAATTTTGACTGGGGGTGCCCAAACTTTTGCATGCTACTGTATATGTGTGGGTGGGAGGGAGGAATGGAGCTTGTTTTACTGTTTTTGTTTTGTTATTTGTTGTGTTCTGTGTTGCTCTGCTAAGCATTTTGGGTATGCTCTGTTGGCACTGGAATGTGTAACGACACTTGCTAGTGCTCCCAGAACACCCTTGTTAACAAAAATGGCACTTTTCACTGCATGGTTTGAAGTAGATGTGATCTTTTTTAAAAACTTGAATCTTGATTCTTCCTGTGTTGTGCCATCTCAGTGTTTCCTATACAGAAGAACATACAAAATTTGTTATGGTCACAATGTAGCTTCCTTTTGAGAGTTGTGAGTTTAAATACCGTAGATTCCGGACTACAGAGCGCACCTGATTAAAAGCCGCTGGCTCTAATTTTAGAAATAAAATCAATTTTTTAATTGTAAAGGCCGCACCGGATTTTCGGCCGCAGGTGTCCCACGTTGTAATATGAGATATTTACACAGAAAGATATTACACGTGAGGATTTTTTAACTTTTAATTAAATCCATATGGTAACAAAAACAAATACATATTGCAAATGCTTTTTTTCGAACCGTGCCCGTAATGCGGCTACTTTTAAATATACGTTGCGTATACTTCTTTACTGAACAACATTCCAATATCTCCTAATGACTGGTAAAAAATATATATACTGCAGCCTACCAGGAAAAGTTATTGATCGCCTTTAACTTAAAAGCAGCGTTCGCTCAGATCCAAAGCCGCTCGTGTATTGTGCTCCCTCCCCCTTTCCGTTTATCGCAAACGGCATTTTTCCCACAAGACACCGCGAAACCGGGTGTGACGTCATAGCATCCCGCGATGTAGTACAGAAAACAAATATAGTTAAAACTCTTCTAACTTTAACTAGAAAATGAATTACTAAGCGAAAATATTATAAACTAAATAACGCCATAAAGGCAGCACAATGCTTTTCTTCGAGTGTTTTCCATGTTGATGAGGGTGAGTACAAATGACTGATTTACAATAATTTAATTGTGAAAGTGCGCTTGATTTATCGTATAATTTCATTGGACCTCTGTGAACTACTCATCAATTTTATTGGTCTACTGTTACGAGGCAAAATGTTTACGAGGCGGCATGAAAAAAAACCATGTATTAGCCGCTCCGTATTAAAAGCCGCAAAGTTCAAAGCTGTTCAAAATGTGGGAAAAAAGTAGCGGCTTAAAATCCGGAATCTACGGTACTAACTGTGGCTGCCTTTAACAAAGAATTTGGGATATTTTTCCTATGCTGAATTATTCAAGTAATTAATAGCAAAGGTAGCACAGGTTGAATCTAGGGGGATGAGGAAATGGCGGACAAACTGATTTAGTATGTTGCATCAGTCTTCACTGTGGAAGACTCTAGCAGTATACTGGAAGTCAGAGAATGTCAAAGGGCAGAAGTGAGTGCATTTGCTATTACCAGAAAGAAGATGCTTGGAAGCTGAAAGGTCTGAGGTAGATATGTCACCTGGACCAGATGGGCTGCAGTCCAGGGTTCTGAAAGAGGTAGCTGAAGAGATTGTGGAGGCATTAGTAATAATCTTTCAAGAATCACTACATTCTGGAATGGTCCTGAAGGACTGGAAAATTGCAAATGTCACTTCTCTCCTCAAGAAGAGAGGGAGGCAGAAGAAAGACAATTATAGACCAGTTAGCCTGAGCTCAGTGGTTGGGAAGGTGTTGGAGTCGATCGTTAAGGATGTGATTTTAGGGTACTTGGAAGAATATGGTAAAATAGGCCAAAGTCAGCATGTTTTCCATAAGAGAAAATCTTGCCTGCAATCTTCCTTGAGAGAAAATCCTAAATTATTGTGTATTGTTATGTGTACTATTGTGCTTTATACCCTGGTCTGGAGAAATGCCTCGAATGCCAGTATACATGTATGTAGTTAAATGACAATAGACTTGACAAATCTGTTGAATTTTTTGAGGAAATCCGGCTTAAGGTGGTGCTACTGAAGGCGAGTGACAGCTTACTGTAGTTTGAAAGGCAAGAAATTAGACTAAAGACATTATTAACATCTTTCCAAAGTAAAATGTGATCAGCTATCACAGTAAACAATGAATAGGTGAGTGAAGCAAATTCTAGTGATAAGCTGTGCTGGTACGTTCAAAATTGACCAGATGCAGTTGGAGTGAGCGATTTGGAGAGGAGTCGGGGCAGAGGAGTTTCGATGGCTGTTCAGCTAACCCAGGTGCAAGTTTGGATTGCTTGAAGCGCTGAGCTGATTTGGAGAGGTTGAGAATGGCTTGGGCTGGGCAGCATGGTTTAGGCCTGGAACATTTTGCTGTGGCAGGACATGGGCTCTAATGCGAGGCATGATCCACTGTTTGAGCAATTTAAACGGCCCAGATAGACTGGAAAAGCAGGGTGAAGGGACCAGATGTGAGAATTGGGCCAATTTTGCTCTCTCTCCCATGCTATTCACTCCTCTCTCTGCAACACTGAGGCTGTGAGACTGCCCCAGCTGCTGTGCTTCATGTCTGAGAACTTTGCAGCAATTTGCCCCGCTAATGTGATGAACTGAGACTGATGCTTTGAGCCTATTCCGGGCTGCTTTGGGGATTTGGATCTAAGGACTCAATTTGGTTTGGAATGCTGTGCTCGCTTCTATTGTTTGCATGATTTATGTTTTTTTTCTCTGGGCATTGGGTGTTGGTCTTCATTTTTCAAAATTGGGTTCTTTCAGGTTTCTTGCTTTGTGGCTGCCTATAAGCAGACAAATCTCAAGGCTGTATAATTTATACATTCTTTGATAATAAATGTACTTGAATATTGAATCTTGAAATAACAAGCACGATAGACAAAGGAGAATCGGTAGATGTTGTGTACTTGGATTTTCAGAAGGCCTTTGGCAAGGTGCTGTACATGAGGCAAGATAAGAGCCCATGGTATTACAGGAAAGATGAATAGAGGATTGACTTTTTGGCAAGAGGCAAAGAGTGGGAGTAAAGGGAGCCTTCACTGGTTGGTTGCTGGTAACTAGTGGAGTTCTACAGGGGTCATTAATGTCAGTGATTTTGATGATGGAATTGATAGTTTTGTGGCCAAGTTTGCGGAAAATATGAAGGCAGGTAGAGAGGCAGATAGTGTTGAAGAAGCAGGGCGTCTGCAGAAGGACATGGACAGATTGGGGGAGTATGGACAAAGAATTGGCAGATGGAATACAGTTTTGGGAAGTGTATGGTCATTCACTATGGTAGAAGGAATAAAAGCGTAAACTATTTTCTAAACGGGAGAATTCAAAAACCCGAGGCGCAAAGGGACTTTGGATTCCTCATGCAGGATTCCAGAAGGGTTAACTTGCAGGTTGAGTTGGTGGTGAGGAAGACAAATGAAACATTAGCAGTGATGTTTGAGAGGACTAGAATATAAAAGCAAGGATGTAATGCTGAGGTTTTATAAGGTATTAGTGAGGCCTCACTGGGAATATTGTGAGCAGTTTTGAGTCCTTTAAGAAAGGATGTGCTGACATTGGAGAGGGTTCAGAGGTGGTTCGCAAGAATGATTCTGGGAATGAAAGGGTTATTGTATGTGGAGTGTTTGATTATCTCTGGGCCTGTACTTGCTGGAATTTAGAAGAATCTCGTTGAATCTGCTTGAATGTTGAAAGGTCTTGATAGAGTGGATGTGCAGAGGATGTTTCCTATGGCGGGGGGAGTCTAGGACCAGAGGGTACGGCCTCAGAATAGAGGGATATCCATTTAGAATGGAGATGTGGAAGAATTTCTTTAGCCAGAGGGTGGTGAATGTGTGGGATTTGTTGGTACAGGCATCTATGGAGGTCAGGTCATTTGGTGTATTTAAGATAGAGATTAATAGGTTCTTGATTAGTCAGGGTGTGAAAAGTTATGGGGGGAAGGCAGCAGAATGGGGTTCAGAGAGAGACTAGATCAGCTATGATCAACTGGTGGAGCAGACTTGATGCTCCTGTGTCTTACGGTCTTATTTGAAAGAAACAAGTATATTTCAAATGAAGATGTAAGGGATTGTTTTGGTCCATATTTTAAATGAAATTTACAGCACATTCTGCATTAAAATTTGTGATTTAAGTTTGTTAAATTTAACCCCATCGTGTTTTGAAAATTTGGGATTTAGAGAACAGAAGAGAACTTAAGAGGATCATTTCTTTTTTTAAATAAAAGTTATTAGTTTCATATGATTCTGTGATGTCAGTTGCTGCAATCTATAGAAGTTCACAACGCAAGTTTTGATGAAGAAAGCTATTTACCATGCAGAAAGATCTTAGAATTCTAGGAAGATTCATTCTGACTTTGGTTCTTTGTGAGAATGGGACCCGCTTTCGGGTCTCATGACTGGCCATTATTCAATATACCTAGAAGATTAGTGCGCCTTTGGAGTTTCTGGATTTTGTGGCTCTGGAAGCGGGCAGACTCGAGGTTGATGCCTCTGCAGGATATCGGTATGTCGTGGGAGCCAGAAGATCAAAAGTAGCAAGCAGGCTGCTGGCTGTGTGTCCAGAGACCCAAGTTCTTTGGGCACAGAGCTCGGAAAAAGTGACATAACGGACTTTTAACATCATAAATCAGTGAGTTATTTGATATATCTCCCCTCTCACTGTAAAACGAAGACACCTATTTTTCCCGGATTAGAGAGAGAGAGATCCTGTGATATATCAAATTGCCGGGTGAACAAGTAGTCCTTGGGGTACTGCAAGTCTGTGTCTTTATTGATGCTTTGCTGCACACTTGAGTCGTTGGTGGGGGGCACTAATGCTTTTTTTTGCTGGTGGGGGGTATTGTTGCTTTGCTGCTGTTTACGCTTGGGAGGGGGAGCTGGGGGGCTTTGAGGCTATAACATTAACTGTCATTCATTCTTTGGGGCACGCTGTTTTTGTGGATGGATGCAAAGAAAAAGAATTTCAGGATGTATATTGTATGCATTTTTCTGACATTAAATGTACCTTTGAAACCTTTGTGATTATTTATTAGTTTTTAATAATTTGTCTGATGCCCACTTTTTATACTAATTTTATGAGCTGCATCTGACATTAATTTGGATGAGGCTAATGAAATTTGGCATGCCCTTATTAACCTTCACCAATTCTTGTACATGAACTGTAGAAAGCATCCTATTCCGATGCATCTCGAGTTGGTATAGCAATTGCACTGCCCAAGACAGCAAGAAAACACAGGTTTGTGGACATAGCTTGGAACATCATGAAAACCCTCCTTGATGGACTTCATCTTCTCACCAGCTCAGTGAAGCAAACAACATAATTATAGACCCCACTCACCCTTGACATTCTCTCTTCTGTTCCTACCATGAGGCAGAAAATCAAAGGCCTGAAAGCATGTACAGATAGCTTAAGGAATGCTTCCATCCTGTTGTTATGAGACTGATGAATGGACCTCTTGTATGATAAGATAGACCCTTGAGCTCACAATCTACCTTGCTCCTTATTGTCTGCCTGTACTATACTTTGTAACTGTAACACTATATTCTATATTCCATTGTTGTTTTTCTTTTGTATTGCCTTGATATACTGATATGATGATATGTGTATGGATAGCATGTAAAACAAAGTTTACCAGTCTTAAATTTGTCCTTTATTGGTTTGAATTGAAATTATCTTTGAACATTTCTGTTCACTGTTTTCAAAGATAAATGACAGCAAGATCAAAGTGTAGGATGGCCATAAAGCCATAAACCTGAACAGAGTGTCTTTAAGAGAAACTTTGGTTGTCTCAGTTATGTGGTTCAATATTATATCTATTTATTTCTTTTCTGCAATGAATGAACAATTTGAGCAATGAACTCTAAATCACATGAACTTTGTAATCGGGTATTCCATTCTTCAGCAGCATTTTTCTACATAGATATTTGGTGTAGACTCAATAGTTTTTCTACCTAAGATATGGACACTACCTCACTTTTTAAATATACAGTATTTCTGTTTTTGCACATTTTTTAATGTAGTCAATAAACATATACTGTAATTGATTTACTTGCTTATTATTACTATTTTTATTTTATTTTTTTATCTTCTAGATTATGTATTGCATTGAACTGCTGTTACTAAGTTAACAAATTTCATGTCACATGCCAGTGATAATAAACCTGATTCTGAATTCTCTGACATATTTGGGTCTGCACTGTGGCTTTTGGTTAAACCTTTAGTGCTGGATTGCTGGTATACAGCTCCAGTAGTATAAGAAGCAGAAATTTACTCTGTACCTACAGGTATCTGGGCTAAAATTACATGAGCTTGACTGGGTACTAATACTATGACAGATGGTGGGGGAAGGGAAGAATGGTTGCATGGGGGGATGGGGTGATCCATTGTGAACTCGCAGACTTCTCTGCTGCGTATCTAACCGCAACAGCTTGTTCATTTGCATTTCTCTTTACAGCATATTTGTAAAATAGCTGCTTCCTGTTAAACTGTAGCAGGAAGATGTTTTTGTCTTAAATTAGTAAGAGAAAGGTCATAAGGAACGCAGCTGGCAATGTGAGGTATATTTCCTATCATCAACGGTGCATGCTATCAACAAACTTAATGCAGTATGTAAACCTCAAAATAACAGTAATGCAGAAGTACCAGAGCCACTTGAAATACACAGGCAAGGATTGGCAACTCTTAACTTGTGCCCCTGTGCTGTGTACAAAACAACCTTTCAGTTGCCATGGATTTGAGTAAGCCTTTATCAAGCCTGTATTGTTCAATTTTGCATGCACTTTCCTGGATGGTTTCCTAGTTAAAGTTAAAATGGAAAAAAAACTGTTGGCTTATGTGTGTGTCTGTGTCTGCCAATGCGTGCACAAGCATCTGCATTTATGCAGAACATGTTACAAAATATAATGCTCATCTTACTCTTTATCTAACAGCTATTGCTGTATTAATGTACAATGGATTCCGGTTAAATGCACCAGTACATTTTGGCCCAATTAAGTAGCAGTCCCAATTAACTGAAGTTTCACAGAAATTGTTTAAAAGGTATAAAAAGACAAAATGAAGAACAAATTAAATATTTAAATGCAGTACAGAACAAATTAGGACAGTACCAATACTACTGCGGTACTATAAAACTGTATTAGTTCCTAATACTTATTGACTGGGGGATTTATCCATGTCGCGTTCTTTTGAATGTAAGTGAACAAATCAACCAGATACCTAGTGCAGATAATGGAATACTTTCAAATAGTGTTATCTGTTGTATGTTTAATATTTCAGTAATATTTGAGTAATATTGTAAATATATTTGATTAAACATATTTTGTTTATATAATGCATTGCGGGCTATATGGAAAAGTACGTGAATGGCATACGTTATCGCGCCACCATGTAGCAAGCACACATATAGCTAAAGCAAAAATGAAACTAAGACCTGGCCTTTTAGCTTCAGTACCCTGAATGCTTGAAAGCAGAGTGAGCTAAACAATTCTGAATTACCTTACTGCTTGCTTCTCACCAACTATCAGTGACAAAAATTGCTGCTTTTTGAACATAAACACTCATAACTGTTGCTATTTAAAAACTGTTCATTTGAAGCATTGTGTTATGTCTAACAGCCACATAAATACATGCTACTGATGCTAGTTAAGAGCTGTTTGGCAACAGTTTCCTGCCCCAGTTAAGCAGCATAGTGTCCCAAATAAACAAAGGGAATCCCAGCTATTTTCTTGATGAGTTTTTGTTCTTCAGAGTTGTCCCAAAACAGTGACTGCCCTGATTAACTGATGGCCCAATTAACCAGAATTCACTGTATTTGTAGTTTTTCTTGCAACCTCCTCTTTGTGTAGCAGACTGAAACCCTAAAGTAACAGCTTGGGTGCAGTTAACTGCGGGCCCATAGAATCTTTACATGGTTTGTAAATTTTGTGCAAAAACTTTTCTTTTGTGTAACATGCATATTCTATATGGTCAATATTGAAGTGTTGTCAGCGTCATCCAGTTTCCCAATTTATACCAATATACCTTTCCGTAATGAGTAAAGTTCTTCACGTGACTCCTTCATGAATGTATCACAATATGTAAAATGGAAGGTTACAACACAATAAGCATCTGTATTCAATGTTTTGCCTGTTTCATGCTTAGTTAATAGTTTTAGCAGGAGCTTGTGGATGGGATAATTTTTGTACTTGGTTGCACTGGACAAAGCACTATTAAGATAAGAACTACAGATTTGAATAGTTGATTTGTAGTTTATGAAATTTGTATTCATTGCATCGTGATGTTCATAAAACCGTAACTTCTACAAAAGCATATAGGTAATTACAAATGAATATTACATAATTTGTCTTTTTAGTTGAGAAAATTATAATGATGTACTGATTCATTCTGCTTTAAGGGGCAACATTTAGGAGAATACTGTAGAAATTGGAAGTCAGCTGTTTTTTGATACTGAAAAACTCAAATTTGGAAATGTAGATATGGACATATGCATTTGAAGTATATGTCACCATATATAATACTTAGATACATTTTCTTATGGTCATACTCAATAAATCCATAAAAGAAAATGTATGAGAGTACATCAACTGGGCATTGAACCAGTGTGTAAAAGATGACAAAATGTGCAAATGCAAAAAGAAATGACTAATAATAATAAATGAATCAGCAATAAATATCGAGAAAATTAGATGAAGAGTCCTTGAAAGTGAGTCTATAGGTTGTGGGAACATTTCAGTGATGGAGCAAGTGAAATTGAGTGAAGTTATCTCCTTTGTTCAAGAGCCTGATGGATGAGTAGTAGTAACTGTTCCTGAACCATGTGTTGTGGGTCCTGTACCATCTTCCTGATGACAGTAGTGAGAAGAGAGCATGACCTGTGTGGTGGTGGTCCCTGATGATTGATCCCCATCCCCAACTTGCCCCGGAGCCTATTCTGCCTTTTAATAAGCTCATGGCGGAGCTGATTGAATTCCGGATTCAGATTTATTCATCACATGTACGGTACATTGAAACATAGTGAAAAGTGACATTTACATTAACAATCAACGCACCCAAGGATGTACTGTGGGCAGGCTGCAAGTGTTGCCACACATTCTGTTGCCAACATAACATGCCTACAATGTTCAGCATAACAGCACAAGCAACATCAAAACAAAACAAAATGAAACAACAGCAAAACAAACTCATTTCCCAATCACCCACCCACTTCCTCTTACACACACAGGCCTGCAACCTCAGGTTAGGCCACCTCCAGTCCTTGGCCCTGAACAGTGAGAGTTACAGACATGGGGTCTCAACTTTCATACTTGGCCCCAAGGCCCACCGATCACTGGTTTGACCTTTGAGCTTCAACTTCTGGCCTCAAACAGACCTTCGACTTTGGTGACCCAGGCCTTCACGACCCCTTCAGGCCTCACTTGTTCTATCCTGAATAACACACTGGTGAATCTCCTTTGCACTCTCACTAGAGCAATAATCTGTTACAGTGTGGCAACCAGAACTTGTGTAGATGTAATTCTTGTCCCAGAGCACATTTGGCAATATCACTGTTTTCTGTAGTGAGGAAAAGAGCCTGATAAATATGCTTGGAAGTGGTTTTCAGCTTCTTCCTGTGCAGGGTTCTCATTTCCTCAGCTGTGCTTTCCCAACAGTCACAACTGGTTTGTAGGAGCTTCTTCTGTTGGCACTCACATTCAGTGGTGGCAGCTCAGCCCATTGAAAGCCAGTTGTCCAGGATACCCATGGCTGACCCACAAATTTCACAACACATGCAGCCTGATTCTGATACTGGTAAATCCAGTGTCTGGCATCGCCCCTCCCCCTTCTCCCTCTACACTGACCCTCCGTCCCCATTTCACTTCTCCCTATCAGCCCATTTAGTCCTCCGTCACACCCTCTCCTTTACTTTCCTCCTTTCCCCAACTTCTCCTTCACTCCTCTCCTCTCTCCTAATCTCTCCTTCACAATTCTGCACTCCTGCCTCACCCTTGTGATTTTTCACTTCCCTGCTTATTAAGAATCTATCCAGTTTTGCTTGTAAAAAAAATCAAAGGCACTTTGTATTGTCCTTTCAGAAAGCTTTGCGCCATCTCTATATTAAATGGACAACCCTTTATTTCTAAACTCTGACTTTGTAATTTAGGTCCTCCACAAGAAGAATACTGTATCTCCTCATCCACCTTATAAAAATATGGCAGCAGTTTGCATCTGCTGTATAGAATTTTGATTTATTAAAAAAATTACCATAAATTTCTTTCATTTCTGACAATGTCCCGAAATCCTCAGATGCACTATGCAAGTATACTCAGCAAATTAATTTATTTTACACAATAATAAGCACATCACTCCCTTAAAGCTTGTGTATATGACCCAGGATGACCTTCAATTCATAGTTTTGATGAATTTAATTTATCTCAGTCAGGGGAGTGCTGTGTGTCTCAAAGGTTAGTCAAGGTTGCTATACCTGATTGACTTCAAAAGACCCTTTATAAATGTACACAATTGGATGTTTAATCAGGACATTATCAGGCTTGGCTGTGACAACTGTTGTGTCTGTCTTGTGCTGTTGTGGTCATGCATAACAGAAAATTCATTAAAAAAACTTAGTATGTTGAATGAATAAGATAAGAAAAGGAATCCCAAAGGTGGTGGTACAAGAAAATATTTATCAATTCTTATTTCATTCTTTGCAATACAACTGTTTTAATCAGTTTATACAAGATTGACTTTGAACAGCAAACTAAAAAACGTCAGAATGTTGGAACAATTGATTAAGGTCAGTTATTCACATTAAACATGAGAAAATACTGGTAAGTTTTACAAGGCTGATACAACCAATGCATGGCTATACCTATCAGAAAACAGTGGATCATCATGGTCCCTGTTTTCTTGAAAAGGGTATTTCAAGAGATCTTCAACATCACAAATGATAGACTGGAAGAACAGGAGGAGAAGTCATGATCATAGATAGTTGAAAATTAGGGATAGAATATAGAACAAAATTCTTTATCCAAAACAATTGGCCACCACAGAAAGTATTTAAGTATATAAAAAAATAGATGATTTTAAGGGGAGTTAAATAAACATATCATGCAGGACAGAACAGAGAGTTGGTCTCACTGGATGCAAAAGGATGTGAGAAATCACAAATGGACTAGTTAGACTAAAGATTAGCAAATGGCTAGGAAATTGTAGATGATTGCTTGACTCATTGATGGGCTCCTTGTTATAGATGTATCATTGTATCAGTTCTCTCCACACACAATAGAATGGATCTAAAAATGAAAATCTTAACAGTATGCTTGTGTACTCTTGAAGGGTCCTATATCTTGGTGGTCAATTTGCAAGGAAAACAACAGAAAATGCTGGAGATGCTTACCAAGTTAGTTAGCATTTTGTGGGGATCGAAAAAAGTTTAGGATAGATGATGAATATTTTAATTATAACTGATCTGGCTGAAGGAGGTTAATACAGGGAGATGAATGAGGATAAATGAAGAAAAAATGCTGAAAATGCAGTAGTTGTGATGTGCTCAGCACTTTACATCTGTGAAGAGAGAGGTAAAATCTAGAGTGGTGGATCTTGCATCAGAGTTGACAGGATCTGACATGAAAAAGGAGAAGCTGCTTACCTAAAATTGTTGAATTCAGTACTGAGGGGAGTAGACGAAACATGACCCATTGCTTCTTAAGCTACATTTGGTTTTGTTGGAGTAGCCAAAGAAAGGACATCAGCATGTGAATGTGAAGCTGTACAGACAATTAATTTGACAAGCGACTGACAGCTCAATCAAGCTTGCAGACTGAATAGATGTGTAGATTACAAATAGATGAATAGATTACAAAGCAGTCATACAATCTAAATTTGGTTTCTCCAAGTTAGAGAAGACCATTTTGGAACACTGAACAGAATACACTAAATTGGAAGAAGAACATGTGAATTGGAGATTCACCTTGAAACTCTTGAATTTGAAGATCTGGCAGGTCAGTGGACCCAAGAAGTGATATCAATGATCTAATTGAGTGTATTAGCTGGCTCAGGAATTTGTAGGACCTATTCTTTCTGTCTAAGGTTGTCATTGAGAGAGATGTGTTGGGTGAAAAATGCATCATGATTTAGAAAATTTGCACTATTTTACTCCAGAGACAACAGTCATTAGTTGATTTAACTGCATTTCCATTCTGGAAACTGGTATTTACAGTGTTCAGGTGCCTCTGTCTTTTTCCAAATAGTTATCAAAACTGGCAATAATTTTGAAGTTAATTTTTACCCAAAATTCTACACTTCCATTGCAATGTAAATTCCTTAAATTGGTTTGTCAGCAATCTGTATACTTGGTCAGCTGGAACATAAGCAATAATTTATGCTTATTTAAAGTAGCATCACCTTTCTCTCACTATGACATATCATGTATCAAATCTAGTTGAGATTCATTCTTGTCATTATCTACTTTTCATCCTAGCTCTGTTGTATCTGCAAACAGGAAGAGTAGGCTCCCAGGTATTTAATCATTACTGGATGTCCTTCTCAAACAGATTTTAGATAAAAGCAGAACTGAATTTATGATCTATTTCAAGTTCAAGTTTATTATCATCTAACTGTACTTGTATGCAACAAATTAAACAACATTCTCTTAGACCACGGTGCACCCACAAAACATGTATCACACACAGCACATAAACCAAAATATTGCCATAAATAAGTCAGTAAAATATAATTCAAAAATGCATGAGTGTGCAGCACAGGTAAACAGTACAGTAAACAGCTTGTTATCCTAGAGACGTGACCTCAATGTTGGCAGAGTTTTCATTAGTCTCACAACCTGAGGGAAGAAGCTTTTACCCAGTCTGGTTGCCCTAATTCTGATGCTCCTATACCTCCGTCCTGGTGGTAGTGGGTCAAAGGAGATTGTGGAATGGGTGGTAGTGATCTCTAACAATGCTTTAGGCCCTTTGTCTACAATGCTGCTGGTAACTATCATAAATTGAGGGGGGGGAGAGACCCCAATGATCCCCTCAGCAGTTTTTATTATCCAATGTAGGGCCTTGTAGTCTGATTGCTTGCAGCTTTCATACCACACAATGCTGGACAGGATGTTCTCAATGTTGCTCCTGTAGAAAGTTGTTAGAATGGGGACAGAAAGCCTTGCCCGCCTCAATCTCCTCAGAAAGTGTAGACACTGTAGTACCTTCATGGCTAGTGAGGAGGTGTTGTGGATCCAGGTTGGATCATCCTTTATGTGCGCACAAAGGATCTTTCTGCTCTTCACTCTCTCCACAGCAGAGTCATTGATGTACAATAGAGAGTGGACCTGTGCCTTCTTGAAGTCCACATTCATGTCTTGTCTTGTGTATGTTGAAGTTCAGATTATTGTTCTCACACTATTTGATAATTCTCTCTATCTCCTCTTGTATCCTGTCTCATCAATGTTGCTGATGAGGAAAAGCACTGTAATATTATCAGTGAACGATAGGGTTTGAGCTGAATCTGGCAGTGAAGTTGAGTCTGATTACAAGGCCCTGTGGGGGGGGGAAGCACACCAGTACTCAGCGTGATGGAGCTTGAGATGTTGTTGCCAACTCAAACTTACTGGGCTCTTTCCATCAAGAAATCCAAAATCCAGTTACAGAGATGGGTGTTGAGTTCCAACAATGACTATTTATCCACCAGCCTCTGAGGGATGATAGTGTTAAATGCCGAACTGAAGTCGACAAACAACGTGCTAGTTTATGGTACAGGACAGAGTGGATGACTGAGGTTATGGCATCATTGGTTAACTGGTCTGAGCAGCAGGCAAACTGGAAAGCGTTCATTATAGCTGGAAGATAGAATTTTTTAATGTTCCATTACCAGCCACTCAAAGCACTTGATGATTGTTGAAGTCTTTGCCAATGGGTGGTAATCGTTTAGGCCAGTTACTGTTGTTCTCTTGGGCACCAGAATGAAAGTGCTGAAGCCTGCAGGGACAGAGAGCTGTTTTAGGGAGATATTAAAAATGTCTGTTAATACCTCTATTAACTGGGTCTCACAGTCCCTCAGCACTTGATCAGGTATGTTGTCTGGCCCTGCAGCTTTACGTGTGTTTACCCTTTCTAGGAACAAGTAGCCAGATAGGGTGTCTATTCTTCAGAAGTTGCTATCATTGGTGTGGAGGGTGGACTTGTAATCGGTTATGGTTTGTATACCTTACCATATGCGTCGTGTATCCCTGGTGTCACAACGTGTCTTTGAATTTTCCGTGGGTACTCCTGCTTTGCCTTCCTGATGGTATTGGAGAGCATGGCTCTTGCACACTTTAGAGTCCTGTTCCGTGATCTAAAGATAGCATCCGGATCCTCTGCAGTTAGCCGTGGTTTCTGGTTTGCCTGGTAGTATAGTGTTTAATCAAGGTAACTTCCTCGATGCACTTTCCTGTGTCACCAGTCCTGCATATTCATCAAGGTTGACATGATGATTGTAGGTAGCTGCCTCCCTGAATATGCTCCAACTTCAGCAGGACTGTTTTTAAGTTAGCTTGATTGAAGTCACCAGCAACAATGAAGACACCATCGGGGTGAGTGTCTTCAGGTTGCAGATGGTGTTGTAGAACTTCTGCAGCACGTTTCCAACACTAGCACGGGGGTGGGATGTAAACATCAATGATTGGACTCCCTCAGTAAGTAGAAGGGCCTGCACTTCACCCTTTAAAAACTAACTGTGGTGAGTACACAGCTGTACAAATTTACAAATACAAAGCAACTCAACTCAGTATGTTGTTGCTTATAAATTATTACAGTGTGGTCTTTTGTTAATTGCAAACATGAGCTAACACACTTTTTTCACATTTTTATATCTCAATTGACATTTTATTATTTTACTGGACTAATTCGGTAATTTTCTTCTTAGAGGTTTGTTGTATCTGCAGATCATTTATTCATTTACATGGAAACATGGTGTGCTTGTTGAAATGTGAAAGGTGAAGTGAAATTGCAAGCTTCTCACCCTCTAACTGGAGATTTGCTTCAATGTCTGAGCATCTGAATGTGCAAGTTTTCCCACTGATGTTTCATTAACCTGAGGATTTTATGCTTAAATTTTGGTATGAAGTTAATAACTTTGCCAGAACAAGCTAAATATAAACAAAACAATTGCAGAATGAAAATGTATTAAAGGTCATATTTGTTTTGAGATGGTTAAACGTGGGTAGGTGTAAATGATAGAAACAATAGTTTCTAGTAAATATTTTGAAATATTACATGGCTCCACAGAATTTAAAAAGGTGGAGGCTTACTTTTCCAAAAGCATGAAGCAGTACGACAGACTGCTTTTTTCCTTTGGAGCACAGCTTGAAATGGGGCAGAAGAGCAGCTGAAAAGGGCACGGATTCATAGCTGGATCTTTTCCTCTCCAGGCACAGTGTTCCTGACGTCATTATTATATATTGCTTTTTTGACCAAAGTTGAATCTCATAGCTGACATTTGTAAGAAGACCAATTCATTCAATTATAATGCCTTTTTTTAGAATTGGTTGTTTTTTGTGACCATTTCAGGTATAGGAAGTAATAATCTGCATGGATCTTCTTGAATAATATACCTAGTGCATGTATAATCTTTTAACCATTCTCTACTCAGTTCTTGTAATGTGTGGAAAACAAACAGTTCATCTTAACTTTCAAAGAAAAGCACAGGAATATGTACAGTGGTGCTAAAAAGTGTGTGAAACCTGTAGATTTTCTCTATTTCTGCATAAATGTGACCTAAAATGTGATCAGATCTTCACAGGTCCTCAAACTAGACAAAGAGAACCCAGTTAAATAAATAACACAGAAGATTATATTGTTTATTTATTTTTTGAGAAAAGTGATCTTATATTGCATGTATTTGTTTGAAAAAATGTGAACTTTGCTTTCAATAACTGGTGTGATGCTGTTGTACAGCAATAATTGAGCCAAATGTTTCTGGTAACTGCTGATCAGTCCTGCACATCAGCTTGGAAGATTTTTAGGTCATTCCTCCTTACAAAACTGCTTCAGCTCTGGGATGTTGGTGAGCTTCCTTGCATGAACTGCTTGCTTCACGTCCTTCCATAGGATCTATAGGATTAAGATCAGGACTTTGACTCATCCATTCCAGAACATGAATTTACTTCTTTTTAAACCATTCTGTTGTTGATTTACTCTTGCTTTTCGGATTATTGTTTTGTTGCATTATCCACTTTGTATTAAGCTTCAGGTGACAGACCTTGTAAAATGTCTTGATACGATTGTCCCCTCAACGATGCAAGCTGTCCAGGCCCTGAGGCAGCAAAGCAGCCCCAAGTGAAGCTCCCTTCACCATGCTTCACAGTTGGGATGAGGTTTTGGTGTTGGTGTGCAGTACTTTTTTTCTCCAAACATATCAATGTGCATTTCTGCCAAAAAGTTCGATTTTTGTCACATTTGTCAAGGAACATTGTCGCAGAAGCATTGTATAACATCTAGGTGGTCTTTTGCAAACTTGAGGCATGCAGCAATTTTTTTTGGAGAGTAGTAGTTTCTATTGTGGTGTCCTGCTGTGAATACCATTCTTGTTCAGTGTTTTTTCTTATTGTGGATATATGAACAGAGACTTTAACAAGTTTGCGAGATTTCTGCAGGTCTTTTGCTGTTGCCCTTGGGTTCTTTTTCATCTCCTTTGGCACTGCATGTTGTGCTCTTGGGGTGATCTTTGCAGGATGCCCACTCCTAGGGAGAGTAGCAACAGTACAAAGTTTCCTCCATTTGTAGACAATTTCTCTTTGACTGATGAACATCAGCACTTTAGAAAGGCTTTTGTAGCCTTTTCCAGCTTCATGCATCTCTATAATTCTTCTTCTAAGGTCCTTTGGTAAAGGATATAAAATTTTGTAAATGCCAATCATGTCTGCTGCTTTGCACAAGTATTTAAAGTATACTTTAGAAGCCTAGTGTGGTATTTAACTGCAAACTAAGCATCATTTTAATTACCATAATCATAATAAAATAAATGTTGGTTTTAAAAATAATAAAGGAACTTTGATGTCATTATAACAGCTTTAAAGTTTTCTAAGAAATTTTGAAGAGTAAAATAAATTGAAGCAAGGCCATGCCATTTAGAAAAATTTTAAGATTAAACATCCCACTAATACAAAACACTGTAATGGTTTTTAATGTATTAGTAACTGTTTTTGCAAGTTTGTAAGAATCATTTTTTGTGTTCATTTGAGAATAAATTTTGCTCATTTTCTGCCTTGGCTTAATAAAGTTGCTAAAAGACTTTCTTTTCCTATCTGCCTTCTGTTGGAAGAATCTGGAATACATCATATCAAGGACTTGTAACATGACTAAGCAACTGCTTCATTCATTTAAATCATTGTTGAACTTGGGTGGAGATTTTTCATTTGATATTCTTGTTTCAAAGTTGCACTAGATTTGTAGCTAATTAAGATGATCAAATATCATGCACATTTAAATATACTCACCAACATAATAAAACTGAACCATTGCGTGCTATTTGATTTAGAATGAAATAGGTTGTTTATGAATGTTTTTTAAATGACTGCCGTAGTTATATGCATAATGACATGGCCACATCTTGTTAAAATATAGTTTGATTTAGAATTGAGTAATAAAAATGCAAATATTGCATAATTTGTGACTTTCTGATTAAATGATTGCATATGTGGTCTTTCCTGATAAAAGTAGGAACCCATTTGGCAGAAGTTGTTCTGTTATTGGCAGATGGCCGGTTGTTATTTCATGTTATTTGTAACAGGATTTCTTAGTTCTGCAATTGAAATGTAATAAACATGCTATGGTGTCTTGGCTTCTTTCATCAATAGTGTCCACAAATAAACCTCTCTCAGTTGTGGGGGTATTCCTTGGGGCAAACACTGGCATCAAGTATTAAAGCATTGTTGATTAGTGTAGCAATGAATGAGAAATACTGAGATTTCATAGCATACCAATTACTGTTCACAAAACTGCCCACAAATAATGGTGGGTATTTAGATACAGCTGTGAAGTGAATGAAACCATTTTTCTCAAAAAAAGGATTCAAGCTCTCAAATAGTACTGCAAATGCTAGCTTAATAGAGTTCTACAGGTGATGTTTTGAGCAATGTTAAAGAACGTGCCAATTTAACAATTAGCCTTGAATAGAGTAAAATGAGTAGTGGGGAAAAAGAAAGAAAGAGGTGGAGGTTGCACAACTAGCTTCAACAATGCTTATTAAAAATAAACTTACATTTGGTAAATAGATCTCTGTAATTCTCAATGAAGAAGGCAACAAACCAGTGTGAGGGAATCCCTTTTGAGTGAAAGCATTATCAGTTTATAATGACAAGGCACTTGCTGGATTAGTTTCCTGTTCTTTGCTGTGTTACTGAACTCAACTGATGAAGCAGTTGGCCTCGCTATCGTTGACGAGGGAGAGAAGAAATCAGCCATGTTCTACTCTCCCTGATTGCTATCCTGTAATTCTTATAGTGTGTTGTGTTTTTCCATTTACATCTGCTGAAGATAAAATTGGCTTGCTTGTATTTTTTCTTTGGAATTAATGGTCTGCAACAGTCACTGTTAAAACTGATAATGGAAAATGGCTGGTAGGTTGCCAGTGGGTTTATCAGCATATGTGAAAACCAATATGATTCAGCAATTTGGGGGGTGGGGGGGTGAGAAAATATAATAGATCCCATTAACTGCACTTTACAAGAGTTATGACATTAAAATTAAAAGTGCTGAAATTTAAATGTTGTGGAATACTCTGAATAAGTACTCAGAAAAAGGGAGTGTGTGATCTATAACGTATTGGGCCATAAAGATATGCCTACAAATGAAACAAAATGGAAGGAGAAAAGAACACTTTCTGATTTTTCTTCCATAGAAAGCATTACTTATATTAACCCTAAAATATTTAAGCAAATGGATGTCTTGGGTTCACAGATCTCAGAAATGCCTGTCACCATCTATAATTTCACATGAATAGAAATGTCCTTAGTCATAGTCATAGAGAAGTACAACACAAAAACAGGCCTATTGGCCTATCTAATCCATGCCAAAACCATTTAAACAGCCTACTCATAATCACCTGCACATAGACCATAGCTTTCCATTATCTCTATTATCCATGTATCTGTCTAAATTTCTCTTAAATATTGAAATTGAGCTCGCATGAACTGAGCTGAAACCCTTCAACAGGGCTGGAAACGAAGGGGGTAGAATTCAGTATAAGGGACTGGGGGCAGGGGAAGGATTACAAGCTGGTAGTGATAGGTGAAACTAGGTGAGGGTGAAGTTGGGTGGGTGAGGGAGGGGGGTTGAATTAAAAAGCTGGAAGAAGTAAAGGGCTAAAGAAGAAGGAATCTAATAGATGACAATGAACCATGGAAAAAAGAAGGGAGGGGAACTAGGGGTGGTGTTTGGCAGGTGAGGATAAGAAAAGGGGTGAGAGGGCAACCAAAATGGGAATGAAAAAAGAGAGAAGAGTGAGGGGGTGCAAAATCACCATGTTAGAAAAATCAATGTTTATGCTCTTAGGTTGGAGGCTACCCAGGTGGAATATGAGGTGTTGTTCCTTCAACCCGAGTTTGGCCTCATCATGCAGTGGAGGAGGACATGGGCAGGTATATGGGACTGTGAAATTGAATTTAAATAGGTAGCCACCAGGACATTCTACCTTTTGTGGCAGACAGAGCGAAGGTGCTTGACAGAGCGACTGCATCATTCTGTATCAGATCTCACTAATGTAGAGGAGGCCACACCAGGAGCACTGGATACAGTAGATGACACTGACTAACTTGCAGATGAATTGGTTTCTAACCTGAAAAGGACTGTTTTTGGTCTTGAATGCGGTGAGGGAGGTGGTGTAGGGGCAGGTGTAGCACTTATCATACTTACAGGAATAAGTGCCAGGAGAAAGACTAATGGAGAGGGACAAGTGGACAAGGGAATCACAGAGAGCGATACCTACAGGAAGTGGAAAAGGGAGAAGGAAATGATGTGCTTAGTGGTAGCATTCCATTTGAGATGGAGAATGATTTGTATGAATATGGAGTGTTGGGGGGGGGTGTTGTAGGTAAAGATGAGGAGAATCCTATCCCTGTTATGACATTGGGAGGATGGGGTGAGGTTAGATGTGCAGGAAATAGAGAAACCAGTAAGGGCAGGAGTGATGTGATTGTATATGTTTTAGATTAGTACTGTATGCTGGTATTAAAAGGTATTGGGGGAGGGCCATTTGAATTCAGTGCCATGGTGGAATTGTGTCAGTATTTTGGACTTGACCCATCCATCATACTCCTTGTATAATTTTTTAAAATGGTAAAGATGTGTAGGTTAGCTATTCTTCACATCCTTTGGCCTGCATTTGTTGCTGTGGTGTTAGTGTATATGGCAAGCTCTGTTTGGCAGAAACGGATTAAGATATATTTATATTTATAACTGTGGTGTTGCATTTAACATGCAGATGTGTTTGCAGTCTAAAGATAAATCTTGGAGATGAGATTACTTTCTGTTGAGCTAAAGTTTATTTGATTCAATCTGAATATGAATGGCAGGATTTTTGACTGAATGCTAAACATCTATGGCTAAATAACAGTGAGCGATTCCATAAAATTGCAATGTTTTTGCCTTCTAATTTTGCAACATTCATTTTTAGTTTGTAATTATTTAAAATCTGCATATGTAGGTCAGTTTAATTTAATAATTGGGGAATCAAAACCCTATTGCATGATTAATATTACTGTAAAGAAACATAATTACAATCAAATATTTCAGGTGATGTAATATAAATAATAGAACTATATAAATAGTATGTAATAGTAAGTGTCGAAGCCATCCAAATTTACTGTGTATTAAAATGCAAAACCAGGATATTTATGGAGGGGACTAATTTTGTGTAGAGAACCTTCATCAGGATTGAAAAGAAAGGACCCAGAAGCCAGGATAAGGAGGTAGGGGGAGGGGTAGGAAATCAACCTAGCAGGTGATAGGGGAGATCAGGTGAGCAGGAAGGTAGATGGGTGGAGGAGGGTTGGGGGAATGAAATAAAAAGTTGGAGGGGATAGGTTGATGATGGGTGGAAGACTTGTTACAACAATCATGTGTCCTTCCACTGTCCTCCTCCTCCACCTGGCTCCTTCTGGCTACCATCATTTCTTGGTGCAGCTATTACCCTATTGGTCTCCTTCTCACCTCTCTCTTTCTCTTTGTGTCATATTTCTTCCTTCTCACTCTCAGAGAGAGTGAAAGAAACAGATTGAAAGAAACAGTTCAAAGCAAAACTTCTGAAATGTAAAGGACTAAATTAACAGACTTTTCTAATAGAAAGTTATAATATTTTTAGACCTTGATGTAATTTTTCCTCTCATGTTTTGTGGACAATGGGATCTGGAATTTCTCTAGACCAATTTATCCCATGAAAGTTCCACTGATTTTGTTGTAAAAAGAGACCTTCCTGAAAATCAAATTGTAATTAGCTGATACGTTTTTCCATTCCTTTCCTGTTTCTTTTTTTTTAGTAAGAATTGATGGTGTTACTGGTTTTGTCTTAAAGATATTGAGTACACTAGTGTGAATCCAAATTTTCAAAAGTGGCCATTAATCTACAATATTTAAGAAATCATTGATTATTTAAACAGTTTTACAGTTTTATCCACGATAATTCCTGTTTGCAAGAAAATTCCAGTTACATTGAAATATATTGAGTTAAAGGCATTTAAAATTATTTTTAAAACAAAAATGAGTTTTTTTTATCTGTATAGCTTGTGTATCAAAATACATCCTCACTTTGTCTTTTATCCTGTATTAATAGGTCCCTGGCTGAGAGCTGTTCTTGAAGTGTGAGTGATTGGGCCTCACTTTATTGGTAACTGAGTAAGTATAGTACTTCCTTTCAGAATTGTGCGCTTTTTATTCCTTGGGACACATCTAAAAGGCCTTGTATACATCAGATGTGACAAACTGTCTCTAGCAAGAGGAAATGCTCATGGTTAGTGCAAAAGATTAGTTGTTATGTTGCTTTAAAACAGTGTTACCACAATGTTGCAAAAAGAATAGACTAACCCAGAAGAAAGCTCCAGTCACATTATATTCAATGCAGGAGGTTATGTCAGACCTTAGACATGCTACATTTACAAAATAAGACGATGTAGGTCTATGGACCACAAGCCTACAGAGTTAATCCAGATACGTATATGTTTGAATTACACTAAGGCAGCTGGAGAATTTAAATTCAAATAATTCATAAATCTGGAATCAAAAGTTAGTATTATTGAAGGGAATTATAAGTTAGATTGGAGGACTTTAGTTATGGGGAGAGATTGGTTAGGAAAAGTCCCTTTATACCTTTCTCTTAGTTTATAAAATGGTGCTCTCTCAATTTGGAATATAGTTAGAAAAAGTGGCAGGGCACAATATTTATTCTGAGTGGGTGAATTCAGTCATTGGTAATGCCAACAATGACTGAGGTGGTCAAGACCTGAAGGGCATCGCCTCTAGACTGATGGTGAATGAACCAACATAAAGAATAAACCTACTCGATTTCACCCTTACCATGACAGATACATCTAACCATCATAGCATTAGTAGAAATAACCACAATAAAAGTCTTTGTTGGAATAAAGTCCCATATGGTACTAGAGTTTCATTGCACAACAATTGTGTTAAGTAGCGTGGGCTTGGAACAGGTTTGAGAACTCGAACTGAGTTTGTGAATCTCAATGGACCATTATTAGCAGCAGCAGAAATGCAATCTCAAACGTTGTCATGTATTTTACCCTACTTGTTAACAATAGGAGTTAAGAAAGGCATACTAGGAGCAGCATTGGGATGCCCACAATTGGGTCAAAGAACTGAATTTCACATGAGAGGTAGAGTAACTGCCCTTGATGTCAGGTCAGTACTCAAGTTTGTTCTGAGTCCATGTTATTTAACACAACTGTCACCGAGAAGCTCTGGTAAAACTGAAGACCAGTGGCTATCAATAGGGAAACAATGATTGCAATCAAACCTCACACAGGAGGTGGTTACTGCAATGGCACCTTTATAACCAAGAAAGCATTGGGTTTGGGCTCATGGGTACATCATATTGTCCTGCAAGTTGCATGCAATCCTAACTAGGAAATGTTACAAGTTTCCTTCATCAACAGTTTTTCTAAATCATAGAATACCCTGTCCAATCCCGCTCTGGGTATACTTTCACTTGAGAGACTTCAGAGATTCAAGAAATTACTATTACACCACCTTCTGAAGCATGGAGGGACAGCAATACTGGGCTTAGCAGCAACTCTGAGATTCTTCAAAAAGAATTGAATGAGTGAATGAATAGGTAAATACATAGGCAGAGTACTTCAGGGAAAATCCAGCTACGTGTCTCATGATGGAAATTGGAGTTTAGCACATATTCATAAAATGCAGTTTGCTTGTATTCATTACTTACTCCAGCACTGCGGATTACTTTCTAAGAGGTAAACAGCCAGGTTTCACTGCAACAGAGTCTAAGTTATTACAGACTACTACTTGAATGGCCAGTAATGTAAACTAAATTTACAGTCTCAGACCCACCACATACTTTGGTCCATAATGATACTACTTGACTTTCTAATTTAAGAAAATATTTTGGCTTGAGTAACAGGAAAGGGGGTGGGGGAAACACACTGAGTAGTTTTGACGTTAACTGACATAAACTTTCTCAAGACTAAGATGACCTATATCAAGAGATTTTTTTTAAGTTGCTTGGGAATAATTTTCATTTAGCTTTTTGTTAGTTTTTAATAATTTGATGAAGCCTAGCCCCCAAAAAATGGCTGTTGTAGATGTGTGTGTTGAAGCATATAGAACAGTATCTTTCTGTTTCAAGGCAGGTTAATGTTTCCCTACTTAACAGCCATACACTACAAAATAAGTCAGCACAAATTCTTTCAATTTTACTAAATGTTTAAAGAACTGTACATACATTTCTTATAACATTTGAGTTATTTTCTGTCATTCTATCATTTATATCAAAAATATCTTTTAACCAATTTAACAAATTTTTTGGTTCAAGAGCGAATAATTTTTGTTTTTGTAATATGTAAAAGCGAAACTGCTCATTGTAGCAGGATTAAGTGAAGCAGAAAAAAATGTATCGTAACAGAGGTGGATTGAAGAGGGTTAGGTCAAATTGTATTTTCCAGAAGTTTGTGAGAAGGCCCCAAATAGCCAGTTTTGTGTGTATTTAATAATTTTTCTTTGATCTTACTGGGTGATGAACCATGAAACCATTGAACTGTATATGTTCTACTGAAGAATTTAAATTTAATCTGAAAGTTTAAAGCTATCCATGAAGTTATTGGACTGCCATTAGAATATCTGGTAAAGAAACCTTTAGTCTGTTATTGACTAGCTTGTGATTTCAGTTTTATGGCAATGTGCCAAAATCTTAAATGGTGTGTAGAATTTAACAAGCGACTCAGTTAACAGCTAGAGATTGGCAATAAATCAAAGCCTCATCAGTGATATCTGCATCTTAAAAATAAATTTTAAAAATGCATGGTGCTACTCATGACAAAAAATCATTGGTATGAGGAGCAAGCTATGCTACAATTGTAATTGTTGATATGTCATTACATCTGAATGATCTTACTAGTTATTTACATGACAAGAAAATACGTCTGCAATACATCTATTGTAACACTTACTACAGGTTATCTAAATAGGTCACTAAAAATTAATGTACAGGGCATGTTCCTAGTTACATTAAAGAATGTTTTGTTACATTTTCACAGATTTTTCAACATGACCAAATAGATTTTTAAAGGGGTATTGACGTCAAGTAAATTGTCTTACTGGACATGTTATCATGCTTAATACTATGCAATATGTCACTACCTAACTGCTATACTTCCAACTGTCTTATCACTATCTTTTCAAGACACTCCATTCCAGCTTCTGTCTTAACAAATTATTGTATTTCCATTTATTATTCTCTCATATTATATACACCCACTGTACACTGTGTGTATGTTTGTGTCTTCTGCTGCTGTAGCCTATCTACTTCAAGGTTTGACGTGGTGTACATTCAGAGACACTCACTCTTCTGCACACAGCAATTGTAACATATGGTTATTTGAGTTACTGTTTCCTTCCTGTCAGCTTGATATAGTCTGGCCATTCTCATTTGACCTCTCTGATTAATAATGTGTTTTCGACCACAGAACTGCCACTCACTGGATGTTTTTTGTTTTTCACACCATTCTCAGTGAACTCCAGAGAGTATTGTGTGTGAAAGTCGCAGGAGACCAGCAGGTTCTGATGTACTCAAACCACCCTATCTAGCACCTACAATCATTCCATGGTCAAAGTCACCTAGATCACACTTCATCTCCATTCTGGTGTTCGGTCTAAACAACAACTGACCCACTTGACTGTGTCTGCATGCTTTTATGCATTGGGTTCTGTCACATGATTGGCTGATTAGATATTTGCACGAGGTATATTAGTATACCTAATAAAATGGCCACTGAGTGTATATCCCATACAAGTCTGGTCAGGGTAGTTGTTCTTATGCCCTTCATATGTGTTCTCAGCTCTTTGCTACATTTTTAATCATTCTGTTTCTACACTCTTTTACCTCTGTGGCATTGTTTTTTTTATATTTTCACTTACGTGTGTTCCAGTATAGATTTTGCATCATTTTCAACTGATTCATCCATTCTCAGTATCCTGGGCTACTTTGTTTTCTTCCTCTATTGTTTTATTGCTGCTTCTAGCGGTAGCATCTGTCAAAGTCACTAGGTCAGCCCCTGCACATAGACTAACCATACCAAAATAAACCTCTGTCTTTCTATTAATCACAAAGATTTGCTAACCTCTCTAAATGATTTTTAAATATCATGACCGTGATATGTTGTGAGACTATTTGTACTGAGATCTTTCACAATAATGGAAAATTCACTTAAATCTCCTTTGTAGAATTTGTATGAAACTTGAGGTTCAATTTTTAAAATATCTTTTTCATGGCTTCTTTGGATTATTCAGTAAGTATGGTTAAGAAGCCAGATGGTAACTACATGCCATTCTGAGCAAATTATTAGGTGCTGTTTTTTTCCCATATAGTACAGAACCACCTGCTGTTTGTTTCATCTTCATTGTTAAATGCTAAAATTGAGAAGTCAGCGATGTGCAGGTTTCTGTTTATGAAGCCAAAGCCCATTGCTAAATCACCAAATGACTTTTACAAACATGTGACAGACAATTCACTGCATATCAAATCAAGAAGGATTGTTTGAAAGTATTGTTTGCATTTCACAGTAGTCAAGTCAGATATAAAAATGTGGAAGACTACAAAATATAAAAGCAATACAGTATTTGAAATTTTGGCTGTTATACTTCTGAAATTTTCAGAATTGCCAGATCCTGTGTTTCTGCACCCATTGCATTTTATAGACAGTGCCCAGATTTTTCTGGAGCATACTATGAGTTTTAGTTTTACAGTGTACCTTTCAGTTCAACAATATTTCAGCTTGAATATATTTAACTATATTGGTCATTATTTATCCTTCAAATTACCTCATTAAAAGAGAAAAAATGTTTAGTGTATAAGAAGCTTACAGTGTGCAGATTACCTCAGGTATTACACTTCAATAAGCACTTCTGGTTGTAAAGCATTTTGGAACATCTTAAAATTGTAAAAGGCATTAAATAAATGAGTTTCTTTCTGTCAGTTGCCAGAATGCGAAAAGATTAAAGCAAGAAGAGCAAAGCTAGGCAACTGCATCTGTAGTGAACAATGGACCCAACAGTCTGTTGTCTTGAACATTTGATTTAAGAATTGAAAAAGACAGTGAGGGAGGATGTGTAATTATTAAATTAAGAACAGAAAGAGAAATACAGGGAAAACAATATAAAATGAATAGTGAATGTAAGTGAAAAAAACATAATGAAGGTAAAATTGAACTTTCAGCATTCAAAATAGTATAATGGTGATGAGGAAGGACTTAACACTTCAAATAGTCCTTTACTGAGCATTGAATTTCGGTGGCATTGCATTAACAATTATGCTGAGCTGGTACTTGTACTCAGCAAATTTGTAAAAATGATCCAGAATTTGAGGGCAAGCTGGTATTTTTATAAGGCATATTATATAACATACATAATATGCTCCCTATACAATATAAAGAGACCATATTGTCCAGCAACATGGCAATTTATGCAGGCAAAGCACATTTATTGAAGTCATCAGCTTATTGTATACTGATAAATTAAAAAAAAACTTATGTTTGCAAATTCTAGGCCAAGATTATAATAATTTTAAAGATTAAAAGAATTAAGATTCAAGATTGGTTAATGTCATTTCCAGGACACAAGTGTAAAAGAGAACAAAGTAATACATAAAGAGCTTGAAGTTGAACATTTTTCTAACACAATGGAGTTGTTAAAATGTTTTAAAATGACTGTCAAAGAGAGGAAAAACTGAATCTTGTTAAAGCCTCCTGTTTTGTGCCCAGTTGAAGTTAAGTAAGTAGGTTGGCCTTTTATAATGAGTAGGATGTGCAGAGGCTGCTGCTGAATATTTGTGAGCAAGTCTAAATTTTAGATTTAACAATAAGGTAGCACAATAAACTGAGAATTCAACTGACAAAAATAATGGTTTTAAGTAGTTACCAAACTTTTAGCAAAAGCTTCTTAGAGTCCATGGGATTGAAATTCAGTCTCTGCCCTTTCCTAGCTGAGTATTACTTAATTTAGGGTCACAAGACATTACACATGCTGGAAAATGGAACAATCTGCTGGAAGAACTCTAAATTGATCTTCTCAGTGGGTTAAGCTGCATCTGTACAAAGACAAGCACCTAATGTTTTAGGTCATTGACTGTTCATGAAGTCTGAAAAATTAAATTGCTGCCCTCTCTGCAAATGCTGCTTGACCTGCTGTGTATTTCAAACATATTCTGTTTTTATTTTTCTCTTTGGCACCACTCTTCCCCCAGTCCCGGATTGTGGTGCTTGTTATCAAAGGATTTCTGCCTAGAGCACATTAAATGATTGTGACATAATGAAAGTTTATTGATGATGAGACCAAACTCAACTTGGAGGAGAGCACCTTATATTCCGTATGGGTAGCCTCCAACCTGATGGTATGAGCATCAATTTCTCCACCCTTTTTTCCATTTCCCATTCTGGTTACCCTTTCATCCTTTCTCTTCTCACCTGTCCATCACTTCCCTCTGGTTCCCATGGCCCACTGTCCTTCTTCAGCCCTTTACCTCTTCTGCCTGCCCCCTCCCAGCTTCTTAATTATCCTTCTCCACCACCCACCTTCTCCCTCACCTATTGCCTTGTACTCTTCCCCACCCCCACTTGTCCTTTCCGGTCCTGATGAAGAGTCTTGGCCCAAAGCATCGACTGTTCATTCCCTTATATAGATGATGCCCGACTTGCCGAATTCTTTAGCATATTGTGTGTTGCTCATCTGCAGAATCTCTTCTATTTATGAAACTTAATCTACTTTGTGCTCATTGATATTTGTCCTGTGGTACTATGCTATTACATAGGAGACAGAGCGATTAATATGTTTTTTTGCCAGAGCTTTAGGAATATGGTAAGTGGAAGGAGTTTATAGTTTTCAGAGACCAATAATGAAAAAAATCATCAGTTCTATTTGCCAAACTAAACATGATAAATCTGATAATCTGCAGGCTGGCATAGAAGAGTATCATTATGATAGCTAATTAAAACCAAAAGTCTACAAATGTTGGAAATCAGAAAGAAAAACAGAACATTGTGGAAATGTCCTGGTTCCATTTGCACATCTTTCCTTTTTATCTGATTCCACCCATCACCTACCAATCTATCCTGTTTAATCCTTATTTTCCTGTCCCCTGTCACTTACCAGCTTGTCTCAACATTCCTACTTATCCTCTCCCCTTCATCTAATTCAGTTTGCTCATCATTCACCCTACTTCCTTCATTTTAATCCAGATATCACCTACTAGCCTCTGTCTCATTTCACCCCCCCCCCCCCCCACCATGTCTATACACTGGCTATTTTTGCTGTACATTTTTAGTGCTGGTGCAGGGTTTTGACATGGAGCATTGCCCATCCCTTTGTCTACAGATGTTGGTTGAAATCGGAGCCCTTCAAGCAATTTTTAGTTTGATTCCAACACGTGCAGTCTCTTGTGTCTCTAATTATGGAAACATCCAGCTGGCAGGAAGCATCTAGGGAAAGAGAAACAGTTGATATTTAGGTCTGGGACTCTTCCCTTCTATGGCAGTGGACAGAGAGACCTTGACTGCAACTCATTTATTTCCCACTCCTCTAGTCTCTTCCTCCCCTTCTGTTCTTGGACAGAGCACAATAGGGTTCCCTAGTCATTTGTTCATTTGATGGATCATCCTCCACAATTTTCTCCAGCTCCAACTAAATTCTGCCCCTAAACATGCATTCCCCATCCCTCCCATTTCAGTACTTTAAGGGATCTGTCCCTTCGAGATCCCTCGAAAGTCTGCTCTGTTATTTGTCTTACTGCTCCTTCTCATGCAACTACAGGAGGTGCAGACATCTTACCTCTCCCGCATATTGTTAGCGGCTCCCTGATACCCGCAAATTATATACAATATCCCAAAAATCGATTTTTTTGAGAGGAAGAGGAAGAGCGAGAGGGAGCATCCTGATTGCTCTCCCTTCGTGCTAAGTAGACCTATCAGTTTTCTCTGTGGGTGGGCTTTACAGTCGACCTCAAGAGCAATGACTTTTTTATTGCCCATGGTGGGTTAAAATGTAAATGACATGTTAAGGTGAGTTTAACAGGTGTCATTCGTTCATTAGTATAGCTAATGTTATTTAAACTAGCTGGCTAGCTGCTAAGGAGCTACTCTATTGATATCCTACGTGATGAGGCCAAACTCCCTGTAAACTTGCTTAAAGTTGTAATAGAATAAAAAAAAACAACTCCATGATAATATAATTTAAGTACATATTTTAATGTCACATTTTCTGCATATACCCAACTCGGTTTACAGATTAGAAAAAATCACTAAACAAAGTAATACATACACCCTTGGAGGTCGACTGGGGGGGAGGTGGTAGTATGAGGTTGTGGGGGGCGGGGATGCTACCTCCCTGAAATGAGTTCTTGCAGGGTGGGATGTCTGGAGGTGTGACACCGGTATTTTCACCTCTTCCCAACATCCAGAGATTCAAATAGTCCTTCTAGGTGAATCAGCAATTTATTTTCTCTTCTTCCAGTCTATTTGTACTGCATTCAGTCTTCACATTGCAGCCATCTGTACATCAAAAAATAAATACAGATTGGATGATCATTTTGTGGAGTGTTTAGCCAACAGGGGAGATCCTGAGATTCCTTTTGATTACTACTTTATTCAACATACCACTGATATTTGTTGGTAGTCCCCTGCATTGATGCCATGACATGTAATGTTTAGTCTATTTTTCTTGTCATCAATTTAGCTTAGTTTTTCCTCTTTCCTACACCCTTCCCACTAGCAACTCATTATACAGATGAAGGAAATCTGATTTTAACTGTCACGTTAGACCTTCAGGTCTTACTTTTTTTTAAGAGATATTTCTTTTGTTTCACCCACGCCTTTCTCTGCTATCTAATCTAACTTGTTTCTTTCGCTGCTCTACTAAAGAGTCCTAGGCCTCCGACATTGTTTTTCCCCTTTCCATTGACACTGCCCTCTCTGCAGATTGTTTCCAGCATTATGTTCTTTTTATTTCTCTAACAGCTGTATTTAAAAATCCAACAATTTTTAAAAGCTCATGATCTAAAGGAAAATGAATCTATTTTCTTTATCATGAGACATGTCACATATAGGACATTTTGTATTTAGTTTACTGTTATAAAAATAATTTGATTAATAAATCTTATGGTTGTCTTTTCTACAGCACCTCATCAAACACCTTTTAGAAAGCCAAATATACAACATCCATCTGCCCCCTGTATCTACCTGCACTCATTATGTTTTTCAAAGAGCTCCAGTAAATTTGTCAAACAGGATCTGCCCTTCCTGAATCCATGCTGTGTCTATCGTATGAAAGTATTTCTATCCAGATGATTAATTATTTTTCTTAATAATAGCTTCAAGCATTTTCCTGACTATAGACATTAGGTTAACTGCCCAATAGTTACATGCCTTTTGCCTTTGTCCTTTTTTTAAAAGAAAAAGAGTGGCATGTTTGTTGTCTTCCAATTCATAGGAATCTGCCCAGAAACCAGAAGATTTTGGTAAATTATCATGAACACTCTTAGCATTTCTTTCATTTCTGTTTGCTGGGATGCTTACCATCAGAACTAAGGGACTTGTATACTTTTAGGCCCAGTAGTTTTCTCAGTACCATCTCTTTAGTGAAAGAATTGTATCAAGTTCCTTGCCTCCCATTGTATCCGTAATCATCTCTAGCATGTTAGACATGATCTCCACTGTGAAGACCAATACAAATTAGTCTTTCAAAGCCTCTGCCATTTCTACATTACCCAATATTGATTCCCCTTTCCCATCTTCCAAGGGACCTACATTCATTTTAGCCACCTTTTGCAGTTTTATATAACTATAAAAAATGATTAAGTGTTTTTATATTGTGCTGGTTTACTTTGATAATTTATCTTTATTTCTTGCTTAATGGCTCTTAGTTGCTCTTTAAAGTTTTTCTAATCTTCCAGCAATTAGTCCATGAGTCATTTAAAGAGGAAATGTTAAGCTCTTACCTGATCCTCTCTAAAGTCTCTCTAGCCAAAGCCTCAAAGTCCCACTCTTCACATTGGGTCATTCCTGCAATAGCTATTTCACTTGATCTCTCCTTCCTTTTATTGGCAGCTGTTGCCCAATTAGTCAATAAGCTAGTCAACGAAACTTGCTGTTTTAACTCTTTCCCGTTTTTCACTCTTGTTCTTGTAAAGTATGCTTTGTAGATGGTGATTGCAATTTTAGGTGCTAAGAAGTACATCACTTATTGCAGGGCAGCCTGCCTCTGATGTGCATATAGCCACAGTAGTTATCTAGTAAAGAAATATACTACTGTAATCTTACAAAAAAAGTGACATAAGAGTAAATTTGGGTATTCGTCAAGTAACATCCAATAGTTTGGATATGAGTGAGTGAGGCCTCTGTTCGTCAAGGTCAACCATAGATGTTGTGTCCTAGCTGTCTAGATACGCAATCTGAGCGGTACGATGTCCATGTAGCAACACTCTCCATGCATATTGGGTTAGACGATGATTTTATTACCAATGATAGGTGGATAAATTCTATTGGAGATGGTCACTGCTTATCACTTGTGTGGAATGAATATTGTGTGCCATTTTTCATCCCAGGGCAGAATGTTGCCTAAGTCTTTTTCCATTAAGACCTAGTCTGCTTCATTAGCTGAGGTTTTCACATTCTTCCTAAAATGAGGTGACCAGAACTGAGCACAATACTCCAAGTGTAATGTAACTAGAGTTCTATAAAGCTGCAACATTAGCTCATAGCTCTTGAACTCATACCCCCCACTAATGAAATCCAGCACACTATATGTCTTTTTAACCATCCTGTCAACTTATGTTGCAACTTTGAGAGATATCTAGATATGAACCCTAAGATCCCTTTGTTCCTCCACACTGTTGAATCCTGCTATTAACCTTGTATTCTGCCTTCAAGCTCAACCTTCCAAAGTGAATCACTTCACACTTTTCCAGATTGAACTCTATCTGCCATTTCTCAGCCCAGCTCTGCATCCTATCAATATCCTATTGTAACTATGACAATCTTCTACACTATTCAAAACACCCCCAACCTCTGCAGACTTACCTCTGCAGACTTACTAACTCACCCTTCCAAGTCATCCTCATCCAAGTCACTTATAAAAATCACAACTGTTCCAGCAAAATTGTTGGCATCTACCCAACAATGCAGACAAATGCCCAGATGTCCTGTATAAAAAGCAGGATTAATCCAGTCTGGCAAATTACTGTCCAATTCTTGTCAAACGGCTCTTCATCAATAACCTAAAATGGCATTGTTGAGTGCCCTCAGCTCATAGTTTTTAGATTCTGAGTGTCAATAGAAATGTTTCTTTCTATCAGCTGATGTCATACAATCTTATATGTCAAGTCTTAAGCATTTCAAGAAGCTTCCAGTCACAGGGTGCCAAATCTTATCAAAATATTGCTACACTTCCCTTACCTTTTATATTTCTGGGTAAAAATGTCAGATCTGGGGAGGGAGGGAGGGGAGGGGTGCAGTTTAGGCTGAGTACCAAGTCTACCAGTAGAAATGACATTAAGCCTGTTTATGAACTTTTACAAAGTTGCATGCATATGGATTCTTGGCTGTATTTAAGTATACACTTCATTTTCACCACTGGAATGAAAAGAAATCTACTGAGTGCGTAGAGGCTGTTTGTTTATCAAACCATGCTTAACTGTCTTTTACAAACAGAAGTTTTACGCTTACTAGAATCCTGTATCATACAGCACAGACACATGACTTTTTTTGGCTCAATGAGTTGATATTGACTCTAAGCCATCCATTTACACCCCCATTTTTTATTGTCCATAAATTCTTATCAACTCTCCTCAGGTTCTACCCATCACTTACACACAAGGAGCATTCTTCTGTGGCCAGATATTGTCACAGGGAGTATGTGTCAAACGCATGCAGACTGCACCCAAGTCAGGATTGAACCCAGGTCTTTGGTGTTGTGAGGCAGCAGCTGTGCCACTGTGTTGCTCTTAAACTATGTTCGTAAAAGCACAAAGCCCAGATGTTCCCATAACTCCTTGATATACCATTTTTGAGATGAAATTCCTGTTTTAGGATAAGAATGGGTGGTAAATTTAAGGTTACCTGAAACAAACAGAAGCCTTGTTAAAATATATATGCAGTTTGGAATTCTGTAACATCTATAATTATCTTCTCTGGTCCTTATTGCTTGTGTTTGGATAATATTATGTAACATAGTTGAGAAATTAACATTTCCAGTGGGATATTTAAAGTGAATTACAAAAGTAAAATTATTGACATTTACCTTGAGAGTTGAAGGAGCCTTTTTCAACTTTTCTGGCTGAAATAGTCCATGTTTTTAAACATTGTTTAGGACACCATGGTAGCATAGCAGTTGGTGTGACGCTATTATAGCTCGGGGCATCCGAGTTTGGAGTTTAGTTACAATGTCATCTATAAGAAGTTTATATGTCCTCTCCATGGAATGTGTGGATCCTCTGGTTTCCTCGCACAGTCCAAAGATATACTGGTTAATTGTCATTGTAAATTGTCCTATGATTAGGCTAGGGTTAATTCGGGCTTCGCTGGGCACTGCGGCTCGAAGGGCTGGAAGGGCCTATTCTGCACTCTATCTCTAAATAAAATAAAACAGGGTGGATATTTCAACTGTAGAATCATGTGCTAAGATTTGCCTTCCCATTCTGAATGCTGGAGAAAGAGAGAGGGATGTAGTTAAATTTATCAGCTTATATTTCAGTCATATTTACCAAATGATTTTCTTCCTGGATCAATACAAGTTAACAAAGCAGAGGAAAGTCCCTTCTGTGCATGATGTTTTGCCGAAGTTGAACCGGAATCTTTTCTGCTTTTTGAATCTTATGAAACACAAACATAGAAGTCTGGGGGCAGAAATAAACTTGTTAGAGGAGATGTTATGGCAGTGTGGGAGACCCCCTGCAGGAGACGCTGAAATCCTTATTTGAGTAGGGGGCTGGCCCTTTCCGTTGTTGCTGCCTTCTGGTTTTTGCTTGCTGTTATTCTCTGGTGTTTGCTCGGTGGAAGAATGAGTAGGACCAGTACAACTTTACCAACTTTTAACACCCAGGGAAGGGATTCAGGCTATATTATTTATTTTCTTTATTTCCTGAAATCTTAACTGTATGTGCTATGTGTGTTGTTGGTAGTGTGTTTTGAACAGAGGGATGTTGGTTTCATTTGGCTATATTCATGTTTGGTTCAATGATAATTAAGCTTGAACTTGAACTTGAAACCAGATCTACCATTCAGCACAATCATGACTGTTCCTCCCCATACCATTAGAAATCTATTATCTCTTTCATAATATATGCTTGTCATATAATGAATTCCATGTTCAATCTCAGTGCAGAATTTTCTACTTATTTTAGCCATAATTGTCTTAAGCCAATTCCTGAGATTGTGACTTCCTAGTTCTAGACACTGCTGGAGAAACAGAACTCAGACTATTGAGCCACATTAGAATTTTATCTGCTTCGATGAGATCTTGTCTCGTTTCTAAATTCTATGGAACACAGTCCTAATCGACGCAATCTTTTGTCATATGGTTGTCTTGTCATACAGTTATTTCTAATTCTATGCATGTACAAAAAGATAAATTTGTTCTGTTTCTTTTCTGCAGTCTTCCATGTTCAAATTCATTTAACCCCATTTTTCTCCAAATTAAGTGAGCACAAGATTCCCTTTGTGAAGATTATTTAGTGATCCTTATGTGATGATCAGATGAGGCCTTGATCAGTTATCTGAGGGACCATCATAAAAGAATGGCTGGCTCAAGAAATTCTGGGGTGCAAACATTTCAACAGTGTAATAGGCATGAAGCTATCTATATAATTAATGAAGGACGGAGTACAGTATTAGAATGGCAATCAAAGCCAACATTTCAAATTCCATCTTGGTGTTTTGAGTATTTAAATACTTAACAAATCTCAGGAAAACTCTAAGGTTTTTGCTTTTTGACAAGGCAAGAGCATATGGAATTGTGGGTAGCAAACTAGCATGTTTTTTAAGAATTAATTAACAGAAACAAAGTAGGAATACATAGAAACTTGGGTTGGCAGGCTGTGATTAATGAGGAACCACAAGGATGATATTTGGACCTAACTGTTCACAGTCATTTGGCTGTAGGGACCAAATGTGACATTTCCAAGTCTGCTGATGATGTGAGTCCAAACTATAATGTGACCATTAATGAGAATGACATAGGCAAGCTGGAAAAGTGTGGGGCTATCCACCTCAGAACTAAATCAGAGACCTTGAGTTTATTTAAATACTGAGACTGGAAAGTGTTTATGTGCAAATGGATCTGAATGTCCTCAAACACACATCACTGATAGCTAGCATGCATGTGCAGCAGACGGAAAAGCAAATAGTATTTGTTGGCTTTACTGCAAGAAGATTTGAGATATGACATTACAATTAAATGAGGCCTTGGTATTACCATACCCGGAGTATAGCTAATAATTTAATGCCCTTATCTAAAAAAGGCCATCAAATTAGAGAGAGAGAGAGTGTAGATAGGTTCTCAGGATGGCAGGTCTGCTAAGAAATGCGTTTGAATAAGCTATGTCTATCATTTTGAGTGAAAAAGAAAGAGGTGGTATGTTTGAAAAACGTAGAGGTTGACATGGCCTAAATAAATGTCCTAATTAAGAAATGTAGAACTGGGGTCACAGACTCAAGATAAGGGATTAGGACAGAAATCAAAATTTCTGAATGAAATTCTTCATTTATAATCTTGCAAATCTTCTACCCCAAGGGTCAGTGGATGCTCAAAATAGAGACTGATAGATTCCTGGATATTAGGGAAATCGGGGAATAAAGGGATATGGCAAAATAGTGATGTTGAAGCAGAAGGTTATCCACAATCCTGTTCAATGTTGTAGCAGGCTCTACGTGCTAAATGGCCTATTACAGGACAGAGCATTGCAGCTCCAATTTTTAGCACAATTATACATCACTAATGTCTTTTTAATTGACATTACTTTTAAGTTCAGAATAAATTTCGAAGTATATTTATTATCAAAGTACATATATGTCACCATAGATTACCTTGAGATTCATTTTCTTTTGGGCATTCACAGTAAATACAAAGAAACATAATAGAGTCAATGAAAAACTACATACAAAGACTAGTAAACAACCAAGGTGCAAAAGTCAACAAATAGCACAAATACAAAAAATAAATAATAGATAAAAATATTGAAAACATGAGTTGTATAGTTATTGAAAGTGAGTTCATAGGTGTGGAATCAGTTCAGTGTTGGGGTGAGTGAAGTTATCCTCTCTGGTTTGGAATCTAGTGATTAAGGGATAATGACTATTCCTCAGCCTTGTGGTGTGGGACCTAAGGTTCTTGTACCTACTTCCTGAAGACAATGAGAAGAGAGCATAGCCCAGATGGTGGGGGTCATTGATTACGGATGCTGCTTTCTTTTGTATTTTTCGGTTCAAGGACCATGGTGTTTCCATATAAGGCTATAATGCAACCAGTATATTCTCTACTGTGCATTTTTTGAAATTAGTCAGTGTTTTAGGTAACATGCCGAATCTTCGCAAACTTCTAAGAAATTAGAGGAGCTTTAGTGGGTTTAGTGGGTAATTTTATCATTACTTTATTATTAAAGTTAAACCTTGTAAATTGGATGTGAATTCATGTGCTGGTGTGAAGACCTCATTTAGCTTTGTGTATGTGTCGATGTATGGTGGATATTGTTAGGTAACAAGTTTTCTCACAGCAGCAAAACAATTATATCATTTAATAATTATAATATATATTAATATGTCTCCCACATTCTGCTGATAAATACATTAATAATATCATAGTAGATGATATTATTGTCTTCTCAGGCCACCAACATTTCTTTTTAATTCATGGTAATTGTTTGGGCACAATTTTTCTGTGGCTGGTACATAATGTATATGCACAAGATGAACTGGATCATGAAATTTACTATATAAATTTCACGTTAAGCCTGTGACAACCAGGGGCTCTTTGTAAAAGGCTTAATAACTGAGGGTGAAATGTAACTACAAACTGTTTATAAAGCACAGCTGTTCAAATAAGTTGGACAGGAAGTCTCTTAAGATAAAATTTTGTTTATGTTATTCATAAGTGTTCATTTCTAAACCAAACCTATTTTCCAATAATGGTTTTCATAAGTATTATTAGTTGTTATTTATAAAATATAATTTCAAGTTCATGTTTAGTATCGGCCTGCTGGTTCAGTTACAAGAACCTTGCAACTTTTCCCAATGTTTTATTTCTCCACACACGTTCTCATTGATTTATTTTTCACTTTCAATCAATTACTTGCAATTTAATGAGCATTTGCCACATTTCTTTCATGTGTCAATGTAGATTTAATGAAGTTAAATGTTTGCCATGACATGTGCTACGTTATCAATTCGGTCTGGATATCATGGATATCATTCAACCTAGTTGAATATTGGACTTGAAGAGCATTATTCTGTGACTTAAGTGCTCCAACAATTAACTGGCATTTAGTTAAATGATACAATTCATAAGGTCAGAGAGGTGGCTCTGATGGTACAATTATGTCAGTTTTTAGATATACTGTCCTTACCAAACAAAACCAAACCCCTTGTGGAACATTTAAAATAAAGTGGAAAATATTATGGTGGGGTCTTGTCTGCACCTACCATCCCACTAGCCCCTGTGTCCCACACATAATTCTCCAGAACTTCTGCCATCTCCAATGGGATCCCACCGCCAAGCACATCTTTCTTTCCACCCCACTTTCTGCTTTTCACAGGGATCACTCCCTACGCAACTCACTTGTCTATTCATCCCTCCCCACTGATCTCCTTCCTGGCACTTATCCTTGCAAGTGGGAACAAGTGCTACACCTGCCCCTACACCTCCTCCTGCACTACCATTCAGGGTCACAAACATTCCTTCCAGGTGAGGCAACACTTCACCTGTGAGTCTGTTGCTCCCGGTGTGGCCTCCTGTATATTGGTGATGCCCAACGTAGATTGGGAGACCACTTTGCTGAGCACCTACGCTCTGCCCACCAGAAGAAGCATGATCTCCCAGCGGCCACCAATTTTAATTCCACTTTCCATTCCCATTCTGATATGTCAATCTGTCACCTCCTCTTCAGTCATGATGAGGCTACACTCATGTTGGAGGAACAACACCTTATATTCCGCTTGGTCGCCTCCAACCTGATGGCATGAACATTAATCTCTCAAACTTCCAGTAATGCTCCCTCCTTCACCATTGCCCATCTCCTTTTCCCCCTCTCACCTTATCTCCTTCCCTGCCTATTGCCTCCCTCTGGTGTACCTTCCCCCTTCCCTCCAGCCCTGTTTGTCTTTCACCAATCAACGTCCCGGCTCTTTACTTCACCCTCCCCCTCTCAGTTTCACTTAGCACCTTGTGCTTCTCCTTCCCCTCCCCCACCTTTTAAATCTGCTCCTTTTTTTCTCCAGGCCTGTTGAAGGGTCTTGGCATGAAACCTCGACTGTACTCTTTTCTATAGCGGTTGTCTGGCCTGGTGAGTTCCTCCCATGGCTGGAATAATTTACTGGAAATCCTAGGGATATATAATTCTTTAAGAAAATTCAAGACCCATTTGCTACTTCTGATTTCCTGAGCAACTGCCAGTACACATGCATTTGCATGGTAGGGAATGAAAAACTGATATTTGGCTCATTGAAGATTCTTCCTTCCAACAGACCTTGCATTTGTTGTGGATTCTCTCCAGTTCTCTTAATCTCTTGGAGAAAATAGGTAAGTAAATTACAAGGACGGACTAAAACTAAATAATCTGCATTGGAGTGAACTATTTTACTTATTTCTGCTATGTTCCATTAACAACAATTCCTTGATAGATGCCATTTTAGTTAAGTTACCTGGGGTAATCTTAACCCACCTGGCAGTAAATGTGATTGGATTGATCAGTTGACAGGTTTACACTCTAATTTTATTTTCTATTGGCTTCAATGGAAAGGAAAAATACACAAGACAGGAAGCCAGATTTCTTGGGACAGTAATCATTCCATTATCTAAATTGGTTATTATCTCATGCCTATTTTTTGTACAGAACTCTAAAATTATTAAGGTTCCGTATTTTATCTGTAGTGTTGTTTCCTTTAGGCTTTAAAGTTACTGGGATGTAATTCACCCTGTGGGCTTGGAAAAGTATCTTTGAAAGCTTATTTAGTTTTTGTAACTGAGTTTGTACCATATTAATAAGTTTGGATCTCCAAATATTAAGATGATCGTTTTGAAAGAACTAACAGCTCATTATTTGGTTTTGAAGTCTTTCCTATAGCTGTCAATCTGCTACTTTAAGGGAGGAATTTATTTTTAATTGGTAACCTTGCTTGTTGTTTCTCAATTTCATAGTTGTGTTTTGTATTACACCTCCAATGTGATTGTAGAATTAGTATGATCACTGATATCTATACACCTTGGAATCATCATAAATTTTTGCACCTCAGGAAAATATTGCAGAAAGTTAGACATTAGGAGCAAACAGCCATGGTAAAACTTGTCATTACTTGCCTTTTGCAATTGTACTATTATCAGAAATGGTGTTCTCTCCCTTTCCCCTGTATCAGACCTATAGCCCAGCTGGCTATTTTCAAGTGTCTGCACTGCAACTGCAACTTTCCATCCTTTCCCTTTTCTATCCCTGCAGGACTCCCAGTGGGGTTTGCCACTCAACTTGAATGGTAATCGCAGCTGGGCACAGATGTCATTAGTGCATGATTAATTTTCAGGCATTCTGATGACATCAGCTCTAAAGGCATACCTTTGAAATTATGCCATTGTAAAAAAAAGTATCTATTGAACCAGCTAAATTTTGAAGCTGAGCTCCATAACAAAGGATGTATTTTTTCCCACAATACAAATAAATATTTAGCTGTCTTCACCAGAGATTTATAGTGAGAAATGCAGGATATAATGAGCATATCCTCAAATATGCTCCAGGGCAGATAAAGGTGGCAATGACTTGTTTCTCTCTGGTTAGTAACTAAAAGATCCCTAGTTCTCAATCACCAAGTCATGTGCTGTCAATGTACTGATTTTTTTTCCCTTTACATTTGAATTGCTGGCCTGTTATTTCTGTGGCTTTATGCTGAACAGTTTTAACGTTAATTTATTTTTGTTCTTCTAGACTAGGTTTTGACATGTTGTTCTTAGGTTATTTTTAGCCATAACTGCCATTCCCTTCATATGCTCTATCTTATCTCAGTAATTCTAAATACTTGAGCGGAATCAGGGTCTCAGCCCGAAACGTCAACTGTTTACTCTTTCCCACAGATACTGCCTGGCCTGCTGAGTTCCTTCAGCATTTTGTGTGTATTGCTCAAGTGAACCAAAGCAGTGTAAATACACTGTAAATCATGTTGAAGATAGTATTGTTTCATGCATAACTCAGTGAAACTTGGCATTAAGCCTGAAGCCAAGTTAAGTCTACACTTTTGCTATTGCTGTCACATTTAACTTATACATTGACATGCCACATTTGCAGTATTATTTATATAAATTAAGCTCTATTTGTTCATTGTGTGCAAACGTGTACAACAAGTTGTCTTCTTGGTTTTGAATCATCCAGTGATTCAAGGGTGATTTGACGGATTTTGAATTAAATCTGATATGAGAGATGAAAGCGGTTTCTTTTGATGAGGAACCAAGGGCCAGAGTGGCAAAGTCTTTTATTAAGTAAAGAGCCAGGTATTTTTTGGCTGCATTGAACTGACAGAGTGATTGCAATGTAGAGCTTGTCCTGGAAGAATGAAAATACATTACTCTGTTCCTGTGTTCATATGCTATGATCAAATTTTACTTTTGTTAAATAATAATTTCTTTCAGATTCCCTTCATTCAATTGGGTCACTACGCTGCTTAATTGGGGCAGGAGACTGTTGCCGAACAATTTCTAACTAGCATCAGTTGCATGTTTGTGTTCAATAAGCAGTGAGTTTTGTCACTGATAGTGGGTGAGAAATAAGCAGTAAAACAATTCAGAACTGTTTTGCTCACTATGATTTCAAGCATTCAGGCTTGGAGATACCAGAAACGGCCGAGGAAGAAAAATGAAACAATTTCATTACTTCAACAAGTTAGCAACTACAAAGAATTTGAAGGTATTGACAGTCTTCTTGAATGTTACAATTCAAATGAAGATTTGGAGAATGCAATCATCAAAAGCACTGTTTTAAGGCAGTCTACTATCTTTACCAGCTTTCTTCGCTGATTTAAATCTATAACTTCCACAGGAGTTCAGGGAGACCCTCTCTCTCTGCTGCCCTCCAACTGTTCGATCATGTACTCACCCATGTTCACTACCAGAGCCATGTATCCCTCCTGTGAACTTGTCTTTGCAGCCATCTTGTACCCCACTCTGGGCTCTTATCTCTTCTGTTCACCTGCCTGTCACCTCCCTGGTGCCCCTCCTTTTCCTTTCTCCCATGGTCCACTCTCCTGTCCTATCAGCTTCCTTCTTCTCCAGGCCTTTATCTTTCCCACCCACTTGGCTTCATTATCACCTTCTAGCTAATACTGTTTCCCCCTCACCCCACCTTTGTATTCTGGCATCTTCCCAATTCCCTTCCAGTCCTGAAGAAGAGTCTCCGCCTGAAATGTAGACTGTTTACTCATTTCCACAGGTGCTGCCTGAAAAGCCGAGTTCCTCCAGCATTTTTTGTGTTGCTCTGCATTTCCAGCATCAACAGAATCTCCAGTGTGTAAGAGATTTTAACTGTAGGCTCCTTCCCCTCATAGTGCACTGTTGGCAGGGTTTTAAACTGTAGCTTTTCCTGAAAGAGTCTTTGTGGCAGATGCACCAAATTTCTGTGTATCTCTTAGTGTGTCATTCCGGATCTAGGAATGTGCCAGTTAATTACCGCTTCTTGCAGAGAGAGAAGTACAGTGATTGAATGAGAGAAAAACACATGAAGGTATCCAAAGAAAGAGGAAAAAAATGGAGAGAGAAATTCACTGATATAGAGAATGGGCAGAACATACTGAAATACAGTAGGAAGTGTGTGTGTGTGTGTGTGTACACACAGTCAGCCCTCCATATCCGCGGGGGTTTGGTTTCGGGACCCCCCGCAGATACCAAGTTCCACGGATGTTCAGGTCCCGTATATAAAATGGCATAGTATTTACATATGACCTACGCACATCCTCCCATGTACTCAAAATCATCTTTAGATTACTTATAATACCTAATACAATGTAAATGCTATGTAAATAGTTGTTATACTGTATTGTTTAGGGAATAATGACAATTAAAAAAAAGTCTGTACGTGCTCAAACAATGAGTGCTGGAGAGAGAACTTCCAGGTTTTTTTTCGATCCCGATCCACGGTTGGTTGAATCCGTGGATACTGAGGGCCGACTGTATTCATACACTCACTCTCTCACTCAATAACTAACAAGGGAAAATCTGTAGTTGCTGGAAATCCAAGCAACATGCACAAAATACTAAAGGATCTCAGCAGGCCAGGCAGCATCTATGGAAAAGAGTATAGTTGAAATTTTGTAGGAACTGTAACACCTGCCTCTTCACTTCCTCCCTCAGAACCATCCAGTGACCTCAGTGACCCTTCCATGCAAGGCAGTTCACCTGAACCTTTTCTGACTTGGTCTACTATATTCAATGCTTACAAAGTGTCTTCCTCTACACTGGTGAAACCAAAGTGTAGGCTGGTCGACCATTTTGCATACATCTGTACTCTGTTCACGGTGGTCACCCCGAGGTTCCACCTCACTGGCCTGTCCATTTTTACCCTTCTCCATTGCCACCAAGAGACCAAGTATCAATTAGAAGAATATCTCATACTCTATTTGGCTCATAACCCAATGGTATAAACATTTGACTGTTATAAGTTTAGATAACACCCACAGTGCTCTCATTCCACACACTTGCTTGTCCTCAAGTTTTCTTACCCATTTATTAATTCCTCCCATTCCCTCCCCACCTGTTTCCAAATTTCACCTGCTAGCCTCTATCCCATCTTAGTATGTACACATTGCTATATTCTGGCAACCTTTCCCAAATCCTCTCAATCCTGATGTAGGTCTCAACTGCAGATAGTAAGAGAAATATCAGCCCCTATTATTCTTGTATTCTCTTATTTCGCCAGTGATGTAACTAACGTGACAGTGTCCGGTTTGGGGTGTTGCCATGAAGTTGTCTTGTCCTTCTGATGAAATGGTGATGTTTATGATAAGATTGTGCTCCAAGCATTTTGCTAGGAGGAGGACTCTAGCTTTTCCTTCTCCGTCCTTGCCATCAGATCTTGCCAGACATTGTAAAGCATAGAAAATTATGCTATACGGCAGCCAAATTTACTGAATTTAAGAATGCTAATAAGCTTTGGCCTAGTTTTTCATGGGAGCTATGTGTTTAGTCACTTTTAATTTCTATCTCTCTCACACACACACACACACACACACACACACACACACACACACACACACACACACACACACACACACACACACACACACACACACACTCACTCACTCTTACAAGAACTATTTTGTGCTTTATCTTTTTAGTCTTTGGTAAAATACACATCCCTTTAATGTCTTTTTTTTGTACTTTTACGCATTAAAGGTGATCTACTGAAGGATGCTGAACTAAGAAAAAAAAATCAGAGGTAAATTTGTCAGTGTGCCAGGACAACAGTGCACAGTAGAGCTGTGTCTGTTCACTAATACAGGCAAAATGTCATTTTTTTACTGCCTGCTAATTATGATTGTAGTCTTAAGACATTATTAATTGCTGGATGTTTCAGCTTGGGGCCAATATTCCTAGTGGGTATTTAAAGCAAGTTTCTACTGCTTACTAATAACATGCACTGTGTATTGTATCTTAAAGAAGTGATGTATTGTGACAGGAGAGGTCCTGGCAAATAATAGCAAGCACTACACTGCGTGCCTGTGGAAAGAAGGACTGAATTATTCGTCAGTCCTGACGAAGGGTCTCGGCCCGAAACATCAACAGCGCTTCTCCCTATATTTGCTGCCTGGCCTACTGCGTTCCACCAGCATTTTGTGTGTGTTGCTTGAATTTCCAGCATCTGCAGATTTCCTCGTGTTTGACTGAATTATTTTGTCCACATGAATAATGCTGCAATTTGATGAAAAAGGCTTTTAACATGCTGTACGCAGGGCATTGAGTATAGGTGTTCGGGCATAATATTGCAGTTGCGTAGGTTGTTGGTGAGGCTGCACTTTGAGTACTATGTACAGTTTAGGTCACTCTGTTATAGAAAAGGCATTCTTAAACTGGAAGGAATGCAGAAAAGATTTATGAGGATTTTGGTAGCACTAGAGTGCCTGACTTATGGGGAGAGATTGGCAAGGCTAAGTCTTTATTCCTTGGAGCAAAGGAGAATGAGGTGCGACCTTATAGAAGAGTTTAAAATTATAAGAGGCAGAGGAGTCCAAAACTAGGGGGCAAAAATTTAGGATGAGAGGGGAAAGATTTTGCAAGACCTCAGGTTTAAATTTAGAGGTTTAAAGGAATCTGAGGAATATATTTTTCACAGTGTAGTTGAAATCTGGAATAAGCTACCAGAATGCAGGAATAGTAACATTTAAGAGTCATAGAGACATAGAAAAGTACAGTACAGAGACAGGCCCTTTGGTCCATCTAGTCTGTGCCAAACCATTTAAACTACTACTCCCATCGACCTGCACATGGAAAGGTACTTAAATAAGTAACTACAGAGGGATAAGAAATTAATGCAGGAAAATGGGATTAGTTTAGAAAAGCATGATGGTGGGCATAGATGTGGTTGGCCTTTTTCTCTAGAATTCTATGTAGTAAGGGAATTGAGAGAGAAGAGCACTCCTTTGCTTGAAATTATGTCTAGTATATGGAAAACTATTAAAAATATGTTTGGCTGATGGAGGACAACTTCAGGAGAGAGCATAAGAGCTTTGGTGTATTGTTCTAGTTTTTACTCATTTTATTTCCCGAAGTACCTGAACCGTCTATAATTCAGTAATATGATACAATATTCTTAATTTATCCAGATGAGTCAGCTCCAACAAGACAGTGTGAAAGGTCAGTCATTTGACTCTTTTTTAAGGGTGAGATTGATAAATATTGAATGCAGGTAATCAGAGGCTAAGGGATCAGGCATCATGAATTGTGGAACAGACTTGAGGAGCCATGCACTTTCTTTGGATAACCTTGAATGTTATGATAAAATAATCAACCTACTTCATTGACATTGCTCAGTAAACTACAAGGTTGGTGCTGGGTTTGAAGGCTAAATCTTTCAATCTGCTATGAACTCAGTAAGCCAAAGTCTGGGCTGGTGCTTTTGAGGCAATAGTGAATTTTGCCTTCGCTGAGCAATGACTCACAAGATATTAAAATTCTGATCCATGTTTTCCAGAGTTTTGCTAAAGATTTTGATTATCAAGAGTGTTGTCTAGTGGAGAAAGGTGAGGATCTTTGTCTTCTGTTCATTTAGCATGAAGCCCTTCCCCCTGTACACTTGAGAGTAACTTTCCTGTAATACTACGGGCTCTTAACTTGGGGGAGTAGGCCCTTCTGGTCCTTCACCCCTTGCCACCCCGGCAACTCCACAACCCTGATTAATCTTAACCTAATCATGGAACAATTTACAACGACTAATTAACCTATCTGGTACATCTTTGGACTGTGATAGTAAACCAGAACACCCAGGGAAAATCCGTACACTCCACGGGGTGGATGTATAGAGGTTCCTTGCAGAACATTTCTGAAATTGAACTCTGGAGCGCCCCAAGCTATTTTAGCGTTCCACTAACTACCACGTTACAGTGACACCCAGCACTGTCCATGTAGCAGTGTTCAATGGTCAATATGTGGAAAGAATTCATATGCAGTCATCATACACTTCTCAGAATTGTAGTGTAAGTATGTGCCTGTGCACGAACCTTGATCAAGTGGATAGCAGCAGTTCAAAGTATCTCACCACAGATTCTCCATGGAAGTTATGAATGGATGTTCAATGCTCGCTTTGCTAATAACACATGCATTCTAAGAGTGAAAGTTGTGATGTAATTGGTGGGACCAATTCTTCTGTTTAGCATGGCACACCAGATGAACGTTCTATTCAAATGAGATGACTTAATTATTCACAATTTGATCAGTTTTGTTGAGCAAAGAACCATTACACCTCATTACAGTAGATTCCAATCTTATGTTGTTTAAACACTTCTCTTATAACCCTGATATAACCCTGCTACAATAGTTTCCATAGATGCAGAATGTATATTTAATATATTTTGTTCTCACCAGAATTCTGGAATCAGCGTTAATAATAGCTGTAGATTTATTGCATTTAAACAGCTCTATTATATAATTTCTCATTGCTATTGTCAACAAACCTCCATGAACAAAAATTAAGAAATGTATATCATATTCTTGGATGCCTGGTAGATGTTAAATTTGTGCTATTAGATACTATTCAGTAACTTTTTTGCAAACTGTTGGAATATTCTTGTGTGTCTCCTTTGTTCTGTGATGTGCAAACAGAGTAGTTCAATTATCTTCATTCTATTTGTAATTCGCAAATAATCTGAAGTAAATATAATATGTGTAAAACAGTAGATGAAATCCACATGAACTTTTTACTGTGCTATGCTGTGCACTTCACATGCACTTTGATATATTATTAACTTATTTGTGGTAATATTTTCTTTTATGAGTTATGTGTATGTGTGCAATTTATGTAGTGTGTTCTGATTTTGATATATGTATTGTAGGTGCACTGTGGTCCAGAAGAATATTGTTTTGTTTGGTTGTATATATGTACCGTCAGATGACAATATACTTGAACTTGAATTGATAAAGTATTTTATCCTTCATGATAGTTTGATTCAGAAGATACAGATGCATGGCATCCAGGGTGAATTGACAAGCTTGCCCATAGAACATCGGTTAAGGGGTGTTATTCTGGGTGGAGGTCTGTGACCAGTGGTGTTCCACAAAGATCTGTTGTTTGTGATATACAGTATATTAATATAGAATGAAAATGTAGATGAGTGGATTGATAAAGTTTGGCAATGATACCAAGGTTTGGTGCAGTTGTGGACAGCGCAAAGGGCCACCAAATTATACATCGTTTACAGATACGGGTGGAGAAGTGGCAGATGGAGTTTAGTCCAGGTAAGTGTGAGGTGTTGCATTTTTAGCGGTCATAATGAAAGAAGTTGTTGTACCATTCATGGTAGACCCTTTAATAGAATTGAGGTACAGAGGAATCTGGGATACAGGTCCATAGTTAATTGGAAATGGCTATACAACTGGGTGAGATGGTAAAGAAGACATATGGCGTGCTTGCCCTCATTCATAGAGGCTCTGAACATGAGAGTAAGGAAGTCATGTTGCAGCTATATAAAATTTTAGTCAGATTTCACTTGTTCTATTACGTGCAATTCTAGTTGCTCCATTTTACGATAGGAAGGATATGGAGATGGTGCAGAAGAATTTTACCAGGGTTTCGCCTGGATTAGAGAGTATGGGAAGTAAGGAAAGCTCGGACAAACTTAGATTGTTCTCCTTCTAGCATTGGAGCCTAAGGGGAGTCCTGATAGAATTTTTTTTTTAAATTGAGAAACATATATAGGACAGACAATTAGAATTTTTTCCCCAAGGTAGAAATATCAAACAACAGAGGGCATATTTTTAAGGTTAGAGGAGGGCAGTTTAAAGGTGACGTGAGGGTTGGGATTTTCTTGCAGAAAAAGGTAAATGCCTAGAATAGGTTACTGGGGTAATAATGGACTCAGGCATTTCATTGGTATTTAAAGGGCTTTTAGACAGACACATGAATATGAAGGGAATCAAGGGATTTAGATGATATACAGGAGGAGGACATTTTGTATACATTGGCATCAAAATCAACACAACATTGGGGGCCAAATAGCCTGTTCAGTGCTGTACTGTTCTGTGTTCTATAAAGTTGCTATACTTACATACAAATCTGGCACCTCAGTATAATGAGGAACATAGTGAAGTATGATTACTGGATTGTTTCCAGGAATATAATCTGTATTTATAAGGTAAAGGCTTAGAAAACCAGTATTTTCCATGGCAGCATTGGTTCAATGAAGAATCCAGTGGAAGTTTTCAGGATTACGAAATGGTTTAAATATTGTAAGATTGATTCCACAAATTGATGAATTAGTACTAAGATTATACTAATTTTGGATTAGCAGAGAGTGTAATCGACAACTCCAGTGCAAACTTGCATGTGAATAGCAAGACTGATGTCTGATTGAACAGCAAGAGTGGAAATGCCAATCATGCATCAGAATCATGTGAAATTTACCTTGGAGATCTCAAGTCAGGCCTCATATTTTCAGAATTTTCTTTATTAGACCATAAAATATAGGAGCATAATTAGGCCATTTGGCCCATCAAGTCTTCTCTGCCATTTCTTCATGGCTGATCCGTTATTCCTCTCATCCCCGATCTACTGTCTTCTGCCCGTATCCCTTCATGCTTTGACCAATCAAGAATCTATCAACTTTTGCCTTAAATATTTGTAAAGGCATGGCCTCCTCAGCTTTCTGTGGCAACAAATTCCACAGATTCACCACTTTCTGGCTAAAGAAATTCCTCCTCACCTCCGTTCTAAAAGGATGCTCCTCTATTCTGAGAGCCCCTCTATTATTTATTAGAAATCTTTATTTTTACACGTTAGTTGAATCCTGTTGAAATATTCACACCTCCCAATTTGTCAATAGTGTAGGAAGGAAGGTACTTAGATTGTCCATATGGTTGTGCTGCATTTCTGCTTCCCACCATTTTAATGTTATTTGAAATCAGATGATCATTTGTCCCAGAGTGGCAG